>NC_034192.2:30155777-30275777 GCF_002021735.2 Oncorhynchus kisutch | reverse complement strand
TTTATCCGGACTGTAGTTTAAGTAATTGGGAACATCCCAGGGTTATAGATGTCTAATGATGTTTACGTAACTGCTCATTTGAAGTCGATCGTGGAGAGTTGGCTGAAACGAAGCTGGATGTTTTTATTGTCTGGGTTAGATCACCTTAGATGACAGCTACTAAGGTTCTTTCAGGTTAAATTATAGAGATATTACTGAGCGCATGACGACGTTGTGTTTGGTAGCGATTACACACACGTGTGCTAAAGATGTGACATTGGATTTAGCTAAGGTTACTAACTAAGGCGACGTTATAAGCTTAGCTCTCCTTTTGTGTGTTCTTAAACATGCTAATCTTCAAACACATTCTGAGTGGTGCAGTGGTCTAAATATATCTCAGTGCTAGAGGCGTCACTACAGACCCTGGTTTGATTCCAGGCTGTATCACAACCGGCCATGATTGGGAGTCCCATACGGCGGCGCACAATTGGCACAGCGGCGTCCGGGTTAGGGTTTGGCCGGGGTAGGCCGTCAATGTAAATTAGAATTTGTTCTTAACTGACTTGCCCAGTTAAATATAATAATAATAATTATTATGCTAAACAAAAGCCTGGAAATTTAGAGTGGATAATTTATGAGACAGATTGGCAACAGATTGGGCTTGTATCTTCAGTTACGTAGAACATCCAACCACAGTCAGGAAATCCATGGTAGTGATTTTATCATGAAAATGAAAAGGCTTGTTAAGATGTGTTTAGCCAAACATGCCCTCATCAGGGTCAGATAAAGATTACATCCTTTACAGTCTAATCATTCCAACTGTTTCCAGAACAGGCACCAACCCAGAGCCCCCGATCAGTCGTGAGGCAGAACAGCAGAGGCTAAACTTCAGTCTGGATAAGTGGGTTCAGTTGTATGCTTCTCCACCAGGATCGATGGCTGGCTGTTGCGTAATATTCAGTCGGGGACTTACCTAACCGCCTCATCACCAGCCTCCGAGGTGCTGCTTCCTCATCCATGAGGAAAACCCACCAATCAGAAAGCCAGGAGAGCCCTGACCCACCACACTCTTCACTCGTTCATGCATGAGCCGGCGGCTGATTTGCAGCCAGGACAACATGCTTTACACTGGCGTCCAATTAGCATCACCGATTGAATAATTGACCTGAGGAAGAAGGGGAAGAGGAGCACGGAAGGTGTGTGTGGTGTGTTTGCCTGGGATTTCAGAACAAGTGATGCTGTCAATGTACTAGTGCACAACCACCAGTTTAATCAACCTCACTCTGAAAGGAAATCCATTGTCTATCCCCCAGCCTATACCTTCCCTAACTCTCCCTTCAATACACCACAAGACATTACAGCCCAACCCAGCTCTATCACCAGCCACACCCTCCCCCTGTCTTATATGCCTGCCTGTTTAACTACCTGACTACACATCTGCCTGGCTGTCCCTGCCTGCCTCTGGCTGCCTGTCTGTCTGCGAGTCTGTCTGCGAGTGAGTGAGGTGGACTCTACAGATGGCAGGGGACACTGGGGATACTGCCCATGTGTTCCAGTGAGTTATGGGACGAATGGGAGACCATTTTACGCCTGAATATGGATTAGCGCACGCTCTTCCTCTCTTTCTCTCTCTCTCTTCCTATCTTTCTCTATCCCAGTGGGATGTGAGATGTTCTGTACAGTTTGGAAACTGTGCTATTCTGTTCTGTGTTGTACTGTGCTCTCCAGTCCTGTTCTGTGTCGTACTGTGCTCTCCAGTCCTGTTCTGTGTCGTACTGTGCTCTCCAGTCCTGTTCTGTGTCGTACTGTGCTCTCCAGTCCTGTTCTGTGTCGTACTGTGCTCTCCAGTCCTGTTCTGTGTCTTACTGTGCTCTCCAGTCCTGTTCTGTGTTGTACTGTGCTCTCCAGTCCTGTTCTGTGTCGTACTGTGCTCTCCAGTCCTGTTCTGTGTCGTACTGTGCTCTCCAGTCCTGTTCTGTGTCGTACTGTGCTCTCCAGTCCTGTTCTGTGTCGTACTGTGCTCTCCAGTCCTGTTCTGTGTCGTACTGTGCTCTCCAGTCCTGTTCTAGGTTGTAATGTTCTGTTTTCCAGCCCTGTGCTGTACTGAGCTGTTCTGTCCTGGTGGATACTGTATACTGGTCTTTGTTGTTCAAGATTCACTACAAAATGTGACATCCATGTGCTTTAACTATCAAGGAGGCTTGGGTTTTGCTAGGGTGTTGTGGGTGGGGATGGTAGACGGGCATCCGTTGCGAGCTCCGGCTCCGAGGGTCGCGTGTTCATGATGCATCCACCACTATACTGGAGAGTGGTACTCAGTAATGGATTGTATTGGATTTGCCCCAAGCATAACACTATGCAAAAGCCATATTTTCTGCAGTATCACTTTAGAGCTTTGTTGCACACAGGATGAATGTTTTGGAATATTTGTATTCTATACACGTCTCCTTCTTTTCACTCTGTCAATTAAGTTGGTATTGTGGAGTAACTACATTGTTGTTGATCCATCTTCAGTTTTCTCCTTTCACAGCCATTCAACTTTGTAACTGTTTTAAAGACACAATTTTGATCATGGTGAAATCCCTGAGTGGTGTCCTTCCTCTCCGGCAACTGAGTTAGGAAGGACGCCTGTATCTTTGTAGTGACTGGGTGATTTGATACACCATCCAAAGTGTAGTTAATAACTTCACCAGGCTCAAAGGGATATTCAATGTCTGCTTACCCAGCTATCAATCGGTGCCCTTCTTTGCGAGGCATTGGAATACCTCCCTGGTCTTTGTGGTTGAACCTGTGTTGAAATTCACAGATTCACAAAGGGACACTGTATTTGGGTCCATTTTGTTTACACACTCCAGGACCAGACTTGTGAATAGCAGATTGTCGATAAATACTTTTACTAAATACTATCTGTAAAATACAAACAATTTCCAAAGAAAACGTTGTCTAAAATCAGAATTTGACAACATATCAATAATTCCCTCTACACAAGTCTAGAGAATATATCTAAGGATAGAAATTTCCCGTTTGGAGCTTCTTCAAAATTTGACGATTGCAGAATATGGGAAACATTAGAATCTGAAGTGAAATTGGTCAAAGAGACCAACAAGCTCTCACAGTCTCAAGTCAGAATTAGACGTTCATCCATGTTTCGCAAACTTCAAATTTTGAAGTTGTTCCAAACGTCCAATTTAGAAGTGTTTGGTTTATCCTCTGTATCGTTCCAAGGTTAAGTTTAGGCATTAACTAAGAATTCTTAAGGTTAGGCGTTAATTCCAAATTCTTAAGGCAACGCATGAACTCGGAAGGGTTAAGGTAAAGGTTAAGGTTTGGGATCGGCTTAAAACAAAAATATCAAAAACAACTTTTTATTTCTGGAATTGAACATGCAACCTTTGGAAGCACAGGCTGATGCCTACACCTATCAGCCATCCCCATCCACAACACCAAAGCAAAACCAAAGCCAACTTGAAGGTAACAGCGCTCACTGTTGCCCATAGTGGCAGATTTCCACGTCACCTCCCGACGTCCTCAGACAGGGACGGATGTCAAATACTAACTTTTATCACGGGTGACCTGCCTGAAAGAAACACCAGACACAGCCACCTCAGTAAATACTGGAGGTGTGCAGCAGAATACATTACAGCCCACCCTGCCGACAGACACAGACAGGGATTTCAGCTGGGCCGTGTGTGCTTGCTTGCACGTGTGTGTGTGTGTGTGTGTGTGTGTTTACATATACAATGTTGTGAATATGTTTCCTTACGCCTCTATATGTGTATCTTAGTTTAGTAACTGTGTGTGTGTTTGTGTGTGTGTGTGTGTGTGTTATAACTTTACTATCCTATTGGGTTCCAAAAGTAAACCATGGAAAATTTGACATTTCGGCTGGTCCCCAAAAGGAAAAAGGCTATTTTAGGCTTAGGGGTTAGGTTCAGGGTTATGTTTAGGTTTTGGGAAAATACAATTTTGAATGGCAATACATTTTTTGGGTCCCAACTTGGAAAGTAAAACCAACGTGTGTGTGTGTGCATGCGTGTGTGCATGCGTGCGTAATTTATGGGCTCTCTGTCACATTCAGCCACATGGCAAATGGCTCAACAAAACACAAATGACAATGCCCAAGGACCAGTCAGTTATTCCCCCTCTGAGGGGCCAAAATGTATCTCTCTCTCTACAGTATCCAGAGGCCTGATTACTGGAACGTGTGATAGAATAATCCTACAGCAGCCATGTCTGGTATCTATTTAAATCTCGTCCTCTGAGGAGATATTTCATGTCATCTATATGGATGTATGATCTCTTTGGTAACTTGTATCTGTACAGGATAAACTCTAAATTACTCTGTACAAAGGGGTTTTAATATCTTCTCAGGAATTCTGTCTTATTTATGTTGGTATCATCCCCCATACAAGCCGTTAGATACTGTGACTTCCTGTGGAGATCAGGTTACTGTTAACTTGATATTGTTTGATTTGTCAATGGTGGTTGGTTTTGGTTTGAAGAAGTTACACTTTAAGATGTTATAAATGGATTGAAGGTCTGTTGCTCTTACTCTTATCCTGTATCCTGTCCATGGAGGAAGGTTTTCTGATCAATTCTCATTTCCTAGGCTTCTAGGCCTCTGGCTTAGTCGGCATCTCTTTGTTCATGCTTTGTCTTGCAAGTTAACCTGAGGATCTGTATGCCTAGATTGTGACTGCTATATTAATGTCAGTATTGCCTAGTAACTTAAGCGTTATGCCTAGTATGTGAGTCCATTCATTTTGCAAAGTTATTAAATAAGACTTGCTTTGATATTTTCTCCTCATTACCAATCCTTGATCTTAGTGAGATAAACACATACTGGATTGCACATGGTTTGACTATAATGTTACATTTAGTCATATACATTTTTTAATGGGATAATTACATGGTCTTACTAAGTGTTGCAGGTGAGGTATATATATATAGGTATATATATCTATATATATACATGTGTGTGTGTGCGTGTGTGTGTATGTGCGTGCACATGTGTTTCTTGTGTATTCTTCCTCTATCACTCCCTGCTGAAATGGGGTGTGTGTGTGTACCTGTGCGTGTACCTGTGCGTGTGTGTGCCTGCGTGCGTGTGTGTGTGTTTGTGTACGCTGATTCCGCTTCTATCGCTGCCTGCTGAAAGAACTTTACAGATTTTAATTGAACATTGCTCTGAGATGCAAAGTGTATTTCTCAAGGGAGTCACATCCCCCTTTAGTGTTCTTTATCTGAATATCTCTCCAGATAATAAATCAAACCAAATGACAACACCCAGTTCTCGGTACCAAGCACTATCTCTTTCTCTTTCCCTAAATCTTGTCCTCTGATGAGATATTTTATGTCATCTATGTGGATGTATGATCTCTGATCATTTGTATCTGTACAGGGTAAACTCTAAATTACTCTGTACAAAGGGGTTTTAATATCTTCTCAGGAATTCTGTCTTATTTATGTTGGTATCATCCTCCATGCAAGCCGTTAGATGCTGTGACTTCCTGTGGAGATTGGGTCTGGGTGATCAGGTTACTCTAAACTTGATATTGTTTGATTTGTCACTGGTGTATTTCTCAAGGGATTCACACCCCCCTTTAATGTTCTCTATCTGAATATCTCTCCAGACAATAAATCAAACCAAATGACAACACTCAGTTCACAGTACCGAGCACTATCTCTTACTCTCTCTTTCTCTTTCTCTTTCTCTCTTTCTCTCTTTCTTTCTAAGGGGTAGACAAAGAGAGAGAGAATATTTGATTTAAAACAGAATTCTTTGAAGGGGAGTTTTGTATGAGTATTCAAGTGTGTGTCTTCAAGTGTGTGTGTGTGAAGGTTTGCACGAGTGTGGGTGTCAGTGGCTATGTGTCTGTGTGTTTGTGTGTATAGCCATATCCTATAATTAAGCAATATGGCTTAAGGAAAGTTGGTATATGGCCCATATACCATGGCTAAGGGCTATTCTCACGTATGATGCAACGCAGAGTGCCTGGATACAGCCCTTAGCCATGGTATATTGGCAATATACCACAAACCCCAGAGCTGTCGTATTGCTATTATAAACTGGTTACCAATGTAATTAGAGCAGTAAAAATACATGTTTTGTCATACCACGGCTTTCAGACAATCAGCCTTCAGGGATCTAACCAACCAGTTTATAATGTGTTTTAATGCACTACTTGTTTGTTAGTGTTTTGGCTACAGATTGACCCTGAATGATCATACTATGATTCACTGTTATTGCAGCTGGACACCATAGCAAACTTAGCACACAAAGACAGGTTTTTACACAAACAGTATCTCGCAAGTTAGTCTTCATTTTACAAACAGCCAGCTATCAGCCTGCTTGGATAAGGCATTCAAACCTACAGATAAATAAGTCCTGGAGTGTATACATGAATACATAACACACGCACGTGCACGCGCGCACACACACACACACACACACACACACACACACACACACACACACACACACACACACTCTCACACACACACACACACAACACACACACACACACACACACACACACACACACACACACACACACACACACACACACACACACACACACACACACACACACACACACACACAATCGGATATATTGTCACCTTATCATTCTATCGCTACAGATCACCTATGACATGGTCATTTAACAGATGCTTTTATCCACATTGACTTACACAGAGTTAAGAAATGAGGCGCACATCTCTGATGTTGCAAGCATCATGCTACAGTGCACCCTATGTTTTGACTGCAGTTATCAGTGTGTGTGCAGGCAATGATGTTAGAGGTAGCCAGTAAATGGACAGAGGACATATGGTGGGTGAATATGTGTGTGTGTGTGTGTGTGTGCCTATGTATATGTGTGGGTGCATACATGTGTGTGTGTGTGCGTGTGCGCATGCGTGTGTGCGTACGCGCACGCGCGTGTGTGTGTAGGCCAGGATCAACAGCATGCTCTCTATCTATCATGGACTGAGGTGAACTCTGAGAGCTACAGCTTGCCAGCGGGGCTTAATGCGCAACAACATGACAAGACAAGACCACCATCATACCCTACTACAGTATATGGGCCACACACTTACATATGCAGGCACACACACTAAAACATCACACATGCACAGACGCATGTACACATACACATGAGCGCAGGTCTGAACTTGTTATCCTGCTGTTGAATATATAGATTCTCAATGCACAGTAACTACATAAAATACATGCTTGTACATATTCTGAGATGTACAACCCCCTTCAGACGCATACAGGCATGTATACATGATGACAGAAGTATACATGATGACAGTGTCAAAGATCTCACCTCTAAAACAGAGTAATTGAAACAGTGTCTCCACCCTGCATGTTTGAATAGATAATCCTACACGGAAATGACTTTTTTCCTACCATTATAATGACATACTCAAATCTGTGTCTGTCTGTCCCCTGTGACCGTGAACCCAGTAGATAAATCTGGAACGTTATCATCACCTTCACTGGAGTCTATCTTTCTGTTTACTCCAACTCTGCCATGGCACAAGCTCCACTCTGCCCAAGACAAGTCATCTAAAGCCATGATGCTACTCCAGTCAGCACTCACTCACAACTATCCTATAACGTTCAAATCTCATCACGGACAACTTTAGCATTGTAGCTAATTATCGACTACTACTCAACTACTTACTACGTTTTTTCAGATACTTTGCAACTGCTCTCCATATTAGCTAACCCTTCCCCTAACCTTAACCCTCACCTTAACCTTTTACCTAACCCTTCCGTTGGAGTAGTCCTACCTAAGACGACCTATGACGACCGACCAGGCGTTCCTCTTCTGTTCCCATGCTGGACACCAGGGCTTGATTACAACCTGTGTCCAATGATGGTTGCAACATTTTGTGTCTGGTCTTTCAGCGGGGGAGAGGGCGAACGTATCAAAGACCTGTCTGGGCCCAGGAGCACACGATATGGTTTGTTACATTGTTGTGTGTGTGTTTGTGTACTGAGGAACAGGTTACTTGAATCCAGAAGAAAGACACTTTAAATTTCCTGTATGTTAGGGGCTTTCATGAAGGTAAGTGTTGCCTGGTGATGTGACTAACATGACTTCCTTTCAGAGCGTGTGTCATCCTGCAGCACAACATACTATGTTTATGTCATATTCGACATAGTGGGTTATGACACGTTTCTCATTGGGTGATTGTATCACAGAGATATGCTACATTTATAAACCCTGTATAAACACTGACATATAGGTTATAGATTATTTGTGACACATTTATGTAGTGCTTCGTAAAGCCTTTATAATCTGCACTTCATTTAAAGCGGGACCAACATTTTATAATACGTGTGTATCACGTCTATTGGGCTGGGCACTTAGGAATACTCAGTCATCAGGTTTCAGAGAGATAATCTAGCTACATGTTACCTCATTAGGGGAATTGGTGCTTTGAATGAGATTTTGCCACTTAAGCGGCTTAGCCTGTCAGAAGCACTGGTTCCTGTCTCATGTGTGCATATATGTGTTTGTCATCGCTGAGGTATGTGAGATTACTCCTGTATAGAGGGGCCCATCCTTGGTGATGCCTAGTGCCTTGAAGCAAGGCCAGGAATTATTATTATTGTTCTTTTTTTGAACCTTTATTTAACTAGGCAAGTCAGTTAAGAACACATTCTTAGTTTCAATGACAGCCTAGGAACAGTGGGTTAACTGCATTGTTCAGGGGCAGAACAACAGAGTTTTACCTTGTCAGCTCGGGGATTCAATCTTGCAACTTTTCGGTTACTAGTCCAACGCTCTAACCACTAGGCTACCTGCCGCCAGGAATGTCATATAAAGTTGAAGCATTTGAGGCTGAGTACATTATAATGACTAAACAAGAGGAAGTGATGCCCTTGTCATGGAGGGAAGGAAGGGAGGGAGGGAGGGAGGGAGGGAGAGAGAGAGAGAGAGAGAGAGAGAGAGAGAGAGGCATAATAGGCACAGCTTAAGTGTCAGTCATGACAATCATCAGCACAGTGCTCAGTCTCTCTTTTCCATTAGACTGTTGTAATAACTGGTTCCATAGGGGGTGTGGTGGGTGCTGCTGGGGGGTGGAGGGGGAACCCAGAGGGTTAAACCTAAAGGAGGAGAGGAACAAGATGCTCCATCTCTGACATTATCAAAGATCAGGGAGCTTTAAAAGGTCGGCGTTGCCATATTCTCACTCTCTGCAGTATTGACACTTGGCATTTATCTGATCTTTTGCTCTAATTAAAAAAAGAATGAAAAACATTTGCTAAGAATGTTGCGGTGGTTCATTCAGTGTGTGTGTGTGTGTGTGTGTGTGTCTGCGTGCGTGCGTGTGTGTGTACGTGTGTGTGTGTGGATATGTGTGCATATGTGTGTGTGTGTATATGTGTGTGTCCTATGCATGTGTATGTGTTCCCTTACATAACAAGAGGGGACAACATTCCGATGAGCCCTGAAGATGTCTATTTTCAGGTTTCTCCAAACGTGTTCCCATTTTCCCCCACTTTCTCTCTCTCACTCTCTCTCTCTCTTTCTATCTTTCCTTCTTCTGGCAACAAGTAAACAGGAGATAAAAGCTTTTCCCCTCCTTCTGATTTCCAGGAACTCAAGTGGACCTTCATCAGTCGGCAGGCAGCCACTGAATGCAAAAGGCCAAATAACAGAACCTAACAGCCTCATGGATCATTTCCAATATGGCCACCAGCTGTGGCCTTCAGTTTCTAGAGATAAGTTAGATGTAAGAGTAGTTGCAAAGTATCTCAAAAGTAGTAAGTAGTTGAAAAATGACAAAAATGCTCAAGTTTTCCATTATGAGATTGGAACTTTCAACCTATGGGTTGCTAGACGTTTCCATTATACACCTATCTATTCACCCCGACCAACCACCCTAATTTTGTTTTTACTTTAAGTAACCATCTGTCTTATGTAACCATACCAAACATAACATTTCCTACTATGTTACGTCTAGTCTATGAGACCAGGCTGAACCACCGGCACGCCGCCTCACATTGCCATCGCCAGCACTCCAGAATTAAATGAGAGAATCAACACATTGTCATCCAGCATTGTCTTCCAGCATGCGGCCTCTCTGTCCATAAAGAGGAGAGATGGAGCAAAGAGATCAAGAGAAGCAAGATGTGAGAAAATGTTTTGGTCCCGCTTTAAATGCAGTGCCGCTTATAAAGACGCATAAAGCCTTCATGTAGCCTTCATAAGCACTACATAAATGTGTCACAAGTCATCAATAACTGTATGTCAAGCTCTATAAATGGTTCATAAATTAGGTATAACTGTGTGACATAACCATATATATGTCAAATGTGACATAACCCACCATGTAAAATATGACATAAATCTGTGCTATAGAAAGGACATAAGCACCGCTTAATAAATCCTTTATAATTCATGTTAAATTGAGGCTTCACAAAGCATCACCCTGCCATGCATGTTGGTGGGGCATTGCAACGACAGGATAGGGGGTTCGATTGCTGGGACCACCCATACCTATTAAATGTATGTGTAAACTTATTGATTCCGTCCTTCTCCTTGTCCCAACTTGGGCTCGAACCAAGGACCATCTGAACACATCGACAACAGTCACCCATGAAGCGTCATTACCTGTTGCGCAAAACAAATCAAATCAAATCCAATTGTATTGGTCACATACACATGGTTAGTAGATGTTAGTGCGAGTGTAGCGAAATGCTTGTGCTTCTAGTTCCGACCGTGCAGTAATATCTAACAAGTAATCTCACAATTTCACAACAACTTCCTTATACACACATGTGTAAAGGAATGAATAAGAATATGTACATTTAAATATATGGATGAGCGATGGCTGAACGGCATAGGCAAGATGCAGTAGATGGTATAGAGTACAGTATATACATATGAGATGAGTAATGTAGGGTATGTAAACATTATATAAAGTGGCATTGTTTTTAAAGTGACTTGTGATACATTTATTACATCCCATTTTTAATTATTAAAGTGGCTAGAGATTTGAGTCAGTATGTTGGCAACAGCCACTCAATGTTAGTGATGGCTGTTTAACAGTCTGATGACCTTGAGATAGAAGCTGTTTTTCTGTCTCTCGGTCCCAGCATTGATGCACCTGTACTGACCTCGCCTTCTGGATGGTAGCAGGATGAACAGGCAGTGGCTCGGGTGGTTGTTGTCCTTGATGATCTTTTTGGCCTTCCTGTGACATCGGGTGGTGTAGGTGTCCTGGAGGGCAGGTAGTTTGGCCCCGGTGATGCATTGTGCAGACCTCACTACCCTCTGGAGAGCCTTACGGTTGAGGGCGGAGCAGTTGCCATACCAGGCGGTGATACGGCCCGACAGGATGCTCTCGATTGTGCATCTGTAAAAGTATGTGTGTGTTTTTGGTGACAAGCCAAATTTCGCTGTTGCGCCTTCTTCACCACGCTGTCTATGTGGGTGGACCATTTCAGTTCGTCCGTGATGTGTACGCCGAGGAACTTAAAACTTTCCACCTTCTCCACTACTGGCCCGTCGATGTGGATAGGGGCGTGCTCCCTCTGCTGTTTGTTGAAATCCACGATCATCTCCTTTGTTTTGTTGACATTGAGTGTGAGGTTATTTTCCAGACACCACACTCTGAGGGACCTCACCTCCTCCCTGTAGGCCTTCTCGTCATTGTTGGTAATCAAACCTACCACTTCAGTGTCGTCTGCAGACTTGATGACTGAGTTGCAGGCGTGCATGGCCACGCAGTCATGGGTGAACTGGGAGTACAGGAGAGGGCTGAGAACGCACCCTTGTGGGGCCCCAGTGTTGAGGATCAGCAGGGTGGAGATGTTTCCTACCCTCACCACCTGGGGCTGCCTGTCAGAATGTCCAGGACCCAGTTGCACAGGATGGGGTCGAGATCCAGGGTCTCGAGCATAATGACGAGTTTGGAGGGTAAATGCTGAGCTGTAATCGATGAACAGCATTCTTACATAGGTATTCCTCTTTTCCAGATGGGTTAGGGCAGTGTGCAGTGTGATTGCGGTTGCATCGTCTGTGGACCTATTGGGGCGGAAAGCAAATTGGATGGGGTCAGGTAGGGTGGAGGTGATATGATCCTTGACTAGTCTCTCAAAGCACTTCATGATGATGGAAGTGAGGGCTACTGGGTGATCGTTGTTTAGCTCAATTACCTTAGCTTTCTTGGGAACAGGAACAATGGTGGCCCTCTTGAAGTATGTGGGAACAGCAGACTGGGATATGGATTGATTGAATATGTCCGTAAACACACCAGCCAGCTGGTCTGCGCATGCTCTTAAGACGCGGCTAGGGATGCCGTCTGGGCTGGCAGCCTTGCGAGGGTTAAAACATTTCAAAGTTTTACTCACTTTGGCTGAATTTTGCAAGCCCGGGTCATGCATTCGATATGCTGATAAAATTTAGGGAGCCTTGTTTTCAGATTAGCTATGTTAAATCCCCCGCTATATTAAATACAGCCTCAGAATATGTGGTTTCCAGTTTACATAGAGTCTAATGAAGTTATTTCAGGGCCGTCGAGGTGTCTGCTTGGGGGGGGGGGGGGGGGGTATACACGGCTGTGATTATAATTGAAGAGAATTGTCTTGGGAGATAATGCAGTCGTCATTTGATTGTAAGGAAATCTAGGTCAGGTGAACAAAAGGACTTGAGTTCCGGTATGTTATTATGATCACACCACGACTCGTTAATCATAAGGCATACACCCCCGCTCTTCTTCTTACCAGAGCGATATTTGTTTTTGTTCGGCGCGATGCGTGAAGAAATCGGGTGGCTGTACCGACTCTGATAACGTATCCCGAGTGAGCCATGTTTCCGTGAAACAGAGAATGTTACAGTCTCTGATGTCTCTCTGGAAGGCAACCCTTGCTTGAATTTTCGTCTACCTTGTTGTCAAGAGACTGGACATTGGTGAGTAGTATACTTGGGAGCGGTGAGCGATGTGCCCATCTACGGAGCCTGACCAGAAGGCCGCTCCGTCTGCCCCTTCTGCAGTGCCGTTGTTTTGGGTCGCCTACAGAGATCCAATCCATTGTCCTGGGTGGTGGTCCAAACAGTGGATCCGCTTCAGGAAAGTCTTATTCCTGGTCGTAATGTTGGTAAGTTGACATTGCTCTTATATCCAATAGTTCCTCGTATGTAATAAGACTTAAGATTTCCTGGTGTAGCAGTGTAAGAAATAATATGCATTAAAAAAATGCATAGTTTCCTAAGAACGCGAAGCGTGGCGACCCTCTCTGTTAGCGCCATCACGAAGGAAACAACTATTTCAAAATCTCAGAGCACGTGACATCACCGATTGAAAAGCTACTAGTCGCACTGCTAACTAGCTAGGCATTTCACACCGGTTACGTATGCACGCATGACTGTAAGTCACTTTGAACAAAAGTGTCTGCGAAATGGCATATTTTATATTACTCTAAATGAAAAACAATCAAGGACGGCCCAACCTCATTCCCTCTTGGATGCATGGTCAATATTTGATCTGACCTCAACTTTCCCAAAATGCTGTGCTGCAGAATGATGCGCTTTAAAGTGCAGTCATACACAGCAAAAAACGTTGGTAGGGCACTTTAAAATAATAATGCCAAATTCTGTTTTTTTCTTTCATTTTTTTTGTTTTTCCAAGTTTCTGATTTCCCCCCTTTTTTTCTGGTATTCACTCTCAAAATTACAAATTTCTAATAGAAAACTGCTAAATTGGATTTTCTATGATCATAACAATGCTTAAAGCACATCAGGGGACCACTTTTGCTATTTTTTTGTGTAGTTATACTTTAATTCAAGTGCACATGCACCAAGCACTGTTTGGTTAGCAGTATTTCTGTAGCACACATGTGATGGAGTTCGCAAATCAAACACCCACTTGTGGTGACACTGGACAGTGGTAAACGGATAAGTTAACCTTTATATATTGTAATTTAAATTAGTTAATTGTTTATCTAGATTACATGGCTACCTCAATCATTATTTCTAATAAGGTTGGTATCTTCACAGCAACTGCTAGCTAACTAGCTATGTTAGACAGACAGACAGACAGACAGACAGACAGACAGACAGACAGACAGACAGACAGACAGACAGACAGACAGACAGACAGACAGACAGACAGACAGACAGACAGACAGACAGACAGACAGACAGACAGACAGACAGACAGACAGATAGATAGATAGATAGATAGATAGATAGATAGATAGATAGATAGATAGATAGATAGATAGATAGATAGATAGATAGATAGATAGATAGATAGATAGATAGATAGATAGATAGATAGATAGATAGATAGATAGATAGATAGATAGATAGATAGATAGATAGATAGATAGATAGATAGATAGATAGATAGATAGATAGATAGATAGATAGATAGATAGATAGATAGATAGTAAAAAATCCCCCTAAATACTTTAATACAGTATAGCTATGTCATGAGATTTGTCTCTAGCTATAGCTAATAACCTTTCATGTTGTATTACACACACTGTTTGTGAAGGACAACAGAGTGGAAAATCAGGTCCTGATTAAGATATATTGAAGGTGAATCTAGCTCAGAAACCAGTTAGCCAGCTAGGTCTAGGCCTAATTGTTATGTATTGCTTTGCATTGGTTGCTATTGCATTGGCTCTTATGTTAGGTTGCTTTGACTCTTATCTCTGTTTAATAAGCTTTCTACGTAGATAGCCAAGGAAGGCACTGAGCCCCAAGCTGTCCCCACAAACACATGTGCTTGAGATGTCTACCTCATCACCTTCCTCAATGACTTAATTCCCAGAATGCTGCACTGACTGCTGACATTGCTAACAGGTTGGTTCAGACAGAGACCTGTCATTTAAGACATGTAATGTAATGGTTTCTTTTTCAGCATCCATCTCTCCACTCTTGGAGATTGTTTACAAATATGTATCTTTTGTGTTTCTTCAAATGCAGGAGTGACCTGTAATGGAATGACATCAGATATGAGTTGTTGTTGTTGACCTGAGTTGTTGACCTGGCAGAGGATGCTCAAACCTTCCTAATGGTAAGACAATATGAAAAATACACTAGGCCCATAATTCTGCTTTTGACATCATACTTTATTTGTTCATTATGGAATTCGACATGCCGATGCCCTTATCCAATGTGTTTTCCAGATCACATCAATAACTTGAGAATTGTTTGAAATGTTGTTGCCCTCTATGGACTAATTTGGCAATGTGGCCCTGAAGGTGATGCCTGCCATCCTGCCTCTGGAAGCAACGTCAGCACAATAGCTGTTCGTCGGGAGCTTTAGGAAATGGGTTGCCATGGCCGAGCAGCCGCACACAAGCCTAAGATCACCATGCTCAATGGCAAGCGTTGGCTGGATTGGAGTAAAGCTTGCCGCCATTGGACTCTGGAGCAGTGGAAATGCGTTCTCTGAAGTGATGAATCACACTTCACCATCTGGCAGTCCGTTTGCCAAATCTGGGTTTGGCGGCTGCCAGGAGAATGCTGCCTGCCCGAATGCATAGAGTCAACTGTTTGGTGGAGGAGGAACATTGGTCAGGGGCTGTTTTTCATAGTTCGCCCCTTAGTTCCAGTGAAGGGAAATCTTAATGCAATAGCATACAATAACTTTCTAGATGATTCTGTGCTTCCAACTATGTGGCATCAGTTTGGTGAAGGCCCTTTCCTGTTTCAGAATGACAATGCCCCCATGCACAAAGCAAGGTCCATACAAAAATGTGTTGTCGAGATCGGTGTGGAAGTACTTGACGGGCCTGCACAGAGCCCTGACCTCAACCCCATCGAATACCTTTGGGATGAATTGGAATGCTGACTGCGAGCCAGGTCTAGTAGCCTGGCTGAATGGCCTAATCGTTGTGGCTGAATGGAAGCAAGTCCACACAGAAATGATTCAACATCTAATGGAAAGCCTTCCCAGAATAGTGGAGGCTGTTATAGAACCAAATGGGGACCAACTCCATATTAATACCCATGCTTTTGGAAGGAGACGGTCGACAAGCGCATACATTTGGTCATGTAGTGTATTTGTATTGTTTTATCTTATAGGGAGGGTGATGAGTGGGGGTGGGTAAATAAAAGGAAATGCAAAGTTTAAACTTGAATGTTTATTTGTTTTAGCTGATGGTGATGATTCCTGAAGTGTTTATACATTATCCTTAAAGGCACAGTCAACTTAAAGGCATAGTATGTAAACCTCTGACCCACTGGAATTGTGATAGAGTGAATTATAAGTGAAAAAACCTGTCTGTTAACAATTGTTGGGGAAATGACTTGTCATGCACAAACTAGATGTCCTAACCGACTTGCCAAAACTATAGTTTGTTGACAAGAAATTTGTGGAGTGGTTGAAAAGCGAGTTTTAATGACTCCAACCTAAGTGTATGTAAACTTCCACCTTCAACTGTTTGTCTTATGAATGACCAAAGGTGTCTGACTTTATAGAAAGTACACTGTCACGCGATATAGAGTATTTATGGATGTATTATGAATGACCGAATGTGTCTCAATTCAAACAAAGTATTACAGGACACTACATAAAGTGTCAATAAATAGGTTATTAACGTTTTGGTGATTTAGGATGGTTCTCTCATGATCCACAGTTTACTGTAGGGTGTGAGAGGTATTTAGATGGGTTGATCGACCTGCAAAGCTTGTGTTTGTGTGTGGGTGAGCCAAGATGACTACTCCAAATCAACTCTGCTGCTAACCAAACAGAGCTAGGTGCATGTGCACTTGAATTAATGGATAACTACACTTAAAAATAACTACACTGTACATCTCTTAGATTTTCCCCCAGATCTTAAAAGTGGTCCCCTGATGTGGTTTAAGCATTGTTGTGATCATAGAACATCCAATTTAGTTGTTTTACTATTTTAAAAAAACATTTGTTGGCGATTGCGGAAACCAGAAAAAGTGGGTGGAAATCAGACACCTGGAAAAACAAAACCATTCAAAAAATGTTCTCTCACTTCTTGCTTCACTTGTTTTTTTCAGCTCCATCTCTCCCCTGTATGCTGGAAGACAATACTGGAAGACAATGCTGGAAGACAATGCTGGAAGACAATGTGTTGAGTCTCTAATTTCATTTTGAAGCGCTGGCGACAGCATTGTTAGAGAATGTGAGGGGGCATTTGGACCTGTTTCTGTTGTTCCCTGTGGAAAATATATGAAACATGATGTATTCAATGAATACATAAATGTTTTATTCACACTATAAATTCTGCATATAAACATAGCCGAGATGTTATGTCGTATAAAGTGATCAATATAAATGTTTGTGAGTTGCCAAATGCAAATAAATCATGGCAGTGTTTACCGTCAGTCCCCACTGTAATCAATTTCCTTCTCAATTGAAAGGAAATAATGCAAATTATGCAAAAAATATCCGATCCTAATATCAATTGCTTACACATTTTCATAATTAACTTGACTAATTGTCAGATTTGTATGGTTTGGCTCTGGGTGGTTACTAGCCTTCTATGATGGTGGCAGATGAGAATGTTTCTATACTGTTGTGTGTGATGGGTCCGGTATCATTGTCGCCTTCTCTTTCCCTCTTCCAGTGCTCTATCCATTTTCTTGGCCCCCGGCCCTGAGCCCCTCTGGCCGGGAACACCTCCCTGCCCATGCCCCCCCAGCCGCGGGGCTGAGTTAGCACTAGCGGTAGCGCCATAGGCTGCTTTATAGGATTTCTGTGAGATTCTGGACTGGTGGGACGGAGTCTTATCACCTAATCCTGTTAAATAGATGGCCTGTATTTGGGCTGTCAGATTAATTGAAATAGAGGAGACAAAGTAAGAAGATGTTTAGTGTTGCTGAGATAAATCTGGTATTTTCCCTCTGTCTTTTGGATGAGAGGTGGTGAGAGGAGGGTAGAATGAATGACCCTTTAGCAGTCATTTCTCCCCTTCGTACAGCACTTAGGATGAGTTAGGAGATAGTGAGATGCTCCTGTACCATAAAGAGACCTTTTCTCTGTGTAGACAAGAGAGAGATCATATATTGCCTTGATATTACATACAAATTGTTATGGTGAGAAAAGAGGAGAAAGAAAGAATAAGTGAGGCAGAGATAGAGAGAGAGCGACTGTGTATGGGGAATCAGAGAAAGAGAGAGCAAACTAGTGAGAAGAAGGGTGAGGGAGCGAAAGAAAGAGGGTGTATGTTTGTGTGCCAGTGGGGCGGGTAGGTTTTGGCCTGTGGCCTTCTATGTTGGTGGCAGATGAGAATGTTTCTATACTGTTGTGTGTGATGGGTCCGGTATCATTGACGCCTTCTCTTTCCCTCTTCCAGTGCTCTATCCATTTTCTTGGCCCCCGGCCCTGAGCCCCTCTGGCCGGGATCCCCTCCCGGCTTTGTTTATCTGGTGAATTCTTCCTCCTAATCCAGTAGTCGAGCCTGAACTCGACACACTGCAGCACACCTTGCGGGCTGCTGCAGAATTCTATGGCATGATTCTTTATTTTCATTTATTAGTTATTTTACCAGGTAAGTTGACTGAGAACACGTTCTCATTTACAGCAACAACCTGGGGAATAGTTACAATGGAGAGGAGGAATGAGCCAATTGTAAACTGGGGATTATTAGGTGACCGTGATGGTTTGAGGGCCAGATTGGGAATTTAGCCAGGACACCAAGGTTAACACCCCTACTCTTACAATAAGTGCCATGGGATCTATAATGACCTCAGAGAGTCAGGACACCCGTTTAACATCCCTTCCAAAAGACAGCACCCTACACAGGGTAGTGTCCCCAATCACTGCTCTGGGGCATTGGGATATTTTTTTAGACCAGAGGAAAGAGTGCCTCCTACTGGCCCTCCAACACCACTTCCAGCAGCATCTGGTCTCCCATCCAGGGACTGACCAGGACCAACCCTGCCTAGCTTCAGAAGCAAGCCAGCAGTGGTATGGAGGGTGGTATGCTGCTGGCTAAATTGTATAAAATTATATTAAGCAGTAATTTCTACCATTACTGCTAGTTATTGCTAGTTTGACCACCAGAGGGCATCTTTGAGAAGTATTCTTCAATATTGGCATTACTAGAGAATTTAAAAAAAATGTAAGAACATAGTATATGGGATTGATTTGAATAGATTTAGCTTAATTAATTTCATTAATGTTATGGTGTTTCTAAAAAAAGAAAAAAAAGAAAATTTTAAAATCGAAGCGTTAGGATGGAACGGAAAATATGGCGCTGTACAATGTGACAGTCGGCAGTAGGCTACAGTACTGAGAGCAAAAGAGGATTGGAGGATTCTAAATGAATATCTAAGATCAAATCTGATCTGTGAGAATATCTAAGGGGCCTTTATATAAATATTAATTAATTAATAATAATCACTTTCTTTAAAAAATAACTATATTTTGGAGATTATTACATTTTTATTTAACCTATAGTGAGCAAGAAAAAGGCCATTCTTGAAAATGGGGTGAGACATTCTCATTCATTTGTAAATAAAGCCAGTTTGTTATCTAGAATGATTTATTTCTGTTTTTAGAAGGAGAGAAACCAAAAGTCGCCTCATGTGTCTCCCGGTCGCGGGCGGCACGGGTATCAAACCAGCATCTGTAGCAAATCAGTTTGCGCCACTCCGTTAGGAAAAACGGCACTGTACAATGTGACTGTTTCCACACCCTAATCACAATCAGAAGACAGTTGAAGAAATGGAAACGCTCTGTAAGACATATTATAGATCAGGGTTCATCAACTAGGTTAGGCCTCGGGCCAATTTTTTTCTGAGCCAATAGACAGCGGGCCATAATACATAATAAATGCAGTGACAATGAGATAATCATTTTGATCTGATTACTCTCATAAAATCACTATGTCTCTATTCAATTGTTATTTTTGTCTATTTCTCTGTGTGTTGATTGGTGGGGAAAAACAGGTATACAGCACATAGCCTACTGTAGGTTACACAACTTTTTTAAAAGTCAACATTTGCTCAGAATAATTTGCTTGCATGTATACAGCAGATTGCCGATTGTCCTCACTTTGATTATGCTGTAACAACATACTGTATCACCGTGACCAGGATCTCTATTCATTTAAGTGAGCAGATTAGGGTTTTCAGGAGGAACGGAAAATCTACTTGAGACATTTAAAAAATACTGGTAGATTTGGGGAATTTGGTCACGGACAGTGCTATTCGCAAACACTATCATCAGATGCCTGTGTTACTCCGAACACGAAAGCCCAGGAAAATGTAAAGTAGGCCTAATAATGCTAAAAATAATGCTTAAATAAATTGACTGCTGGTCTTCACTGCATGCTGCACATTTTTACATTGTATTCCATTTACAGCGAGACTATTCGAGCCATCAACTCACTGATGAATGAAGATGATGAGCTGTCGGCAATGGCCACCTGTAATCTGCTGGCGTCACGGCACCTCAACATCACTATAATCACAGTCAGAAGACAGTTGAAGAAACTTGGGTGGACTTATGGAAAAGGTTGGTAAGACATGCTTTATATATATTATATATTTATATATATATATTTTATTATATATATTATTTTGTTCAGAACATTAATATTAATTGCTTGTTTTGTACTGTTCTGTAGTTTTGACCCAATGATTCATCTGACAAACAAAGAACTTCACGTCCTGCAGGCTCAAGCATGGATCAAAGCTGGCGAGACATTCAATGATGTCATCTTCACAGACGAATCAACCGTGGCTCAAGATTTGCTCAAAATTGCTACAGAAAAAAGGAAGATCAAGCAAGCAGAGTCCCAAGCATCTGTTCAAACTCCATGTGTGGGGGGCAATTTCTTGCCAGGGATCAGGCCCATATTTGATTTTTGATGGTAACATTGGCTATTTACAAAGCAAAAGATACATCAAATACTGTAGCCTACACCTCACCGACTGTTATGTGCTCCACAATAATTCACTGTTGCCTCCTTTTTCAGGTATCATGGCCTGAGATTTCTTTGAGGAAGAAATCATCAAGAGATATGCTGGACCCTATGTCAGAGAGGTGTTTCATCGTTTCTTCCAAGGTAGGATTCTAGCAATATTTTACTATGTTTAGACCTATTTACATGTATAATTCTAGTATTGTACCTAACATTGGCTGTTAGGCTAAATATCTTCTTCTCAAATGCAGAGAATGACCCAAAACACACTGCCGCCCGGGTTTGCATTGCAAATGAGGGCATAAACGGGGTCAAGACGCCAGCAGAGTAAGTAGACCATTATGTAGTAAAATAAAGGTTGCATTTACACTTAGGTTAAAACTCATTTTTCAACCACTCCACAAATTTCTTGTTAACAAACTATAGTTTTGGCAAGTCAGTTCGGACATCTACTTTGTGCATGACACAAGTAATTTTTCCAACAGCTGTTTACAGACAGATTATTTCACTTATAACTCACTGTATCACAATTCCAGTGGGTCAGAAGTTTACATGGACTAAGTTGACTGTGCTTTTAAACAGCTTGGAAAATTCCAGAAAATTATGTCATGGCTTTAGAAGCTTCTGATAGGCTAATTGACATGATCTGAGTCAATTGGAGAGTACCTGTGGATGTATTTCAAGGCCTACCTTCAAACTCAGTGCCTCCTTGCTTACATCATGGGATAATCAAAAGAAATCAGCAAAGACCTTAGAAAAAATGGTAGACCTCCACAAGACTGGTTCATTCCTGGGAGCAATTTCCAGATGTCTGAAGGTACCACGTTCATCTGTACAAACAAGAGTATGCAAGTATAAACACCATGGGACCACGCAGCCGTCATACTGCTCAGGTAGAAGACGCCTTCTGTCTCCTAGAGATTAATGAACTTTGGTGCGAAAAGTGCAAATCAATCCCAGAACAACAGCAAAGGGCCTTGTAAAGATGCTGGAGGAATCAGGTACAAAAGTATCTATATCCACAGTAAAACGAGTCCTATATCAACATAACCTGAAAGGCCACTCAGCAAGGAAGAAGCCACTGCTCCAAAACCGCCAAAATAAAGCCAGACTACGGTTTGCAACTGCAACTGGGGGAGTCTTGCAAGCCGAAAACACCATCCTAACAGTGAAACACGGGGGTGGCAGCATCATGTTGTGGGGGTGCTTAGCTGCAGGAGGGACTGGTGCACTTCACAAATAGATGGCATCATGAGGCAGGAAAATGATGTGCTATATTGAAGTAACATCTCAAGACATCAGTCAGGAAGTTAAAGCTTGGTCGCAAATGGGTCTTCCAAATGGACAATGACCCCAAGCATACTTCCAAAGTGGTGGCAAAATGGCTTATGGACAACAAAGTCAAGGAATTGAAGGGCCATCACAAAGCCCTGACCTCAATCCAATAGAAAATGTGTGGGCAGACCTGAAAATGTGTGTGCGAGCAAGGAGGCTCAGTTACACCAGCTCTGTCAGGAGGAATGGGCCAGAATTCACCAAACTTACTGTGGAAGGCTACCCGAAACGTTCGACCCAAGTTAAACAATTTTCAAGGCAATGCTACCAAATATTAATTGAGTGTATGTAAACTTCTGACGCACTGGGAATGTGATGAAAGAAATTAAAGCTGAAATAAATCATTCTCTCTACTATTATTCTTACATTATTTATTTCTGTTTTTAGAGGGATTTACAGGTATTGAACTAGCACCTGTGGCAACGCAGTTTGCGCTGTGATGCATTACAGTGCTACAGTAAGAACAAAATAATCCTAACATTTCCACTCAATAATTGAAGTCTAAGTTTCTCTTAGAATAAAAACCTTAGTGTAACAACAGCTTTAGTAAGTAAGTGCACAAATATCAGTTTCTATTTGGTTCTTTTGGAACTTTTGTAAGTGTAATGTTTACTGTTAATTTTTTATTGTTAATTTCACTTTTGTTTATTATCTATTTCACTTGCTTTGGCAATGTAAACATATGTTTCCCATGCCAATAAAGCCCTTAAATTTAAATTGAATTGAGTGCACGAGAGAGTGTTTAAAAGTGATGTGGTCATGTGTGAGTGACAGACTTTGCCTGACTAAAGGGACAGGAGTTTGAGCAAGGGTACTGTCAGGACTACGAACTGGACCGCTGTGCGTGTGCGCTTTATTGTGGCATGGAACGCAGATGGACTGAGCTGGACTGAGCTGAGGTTACACTGAAGGAAAAAAACACTTCTGTTGCTCGGGAAATGAAGTAGCCTGAAAAAAGGATGATGGCTGTTCTTCTGTATAAATCCTCTTGGTGCACCGATCCCTTTAGCGGGATAATTTTCGTCAACATCCGCTGAATTGCAGAGCGCCAAATTCAAATTAAATTACTACAAATATTTAATTTTCATGACATCACAAGTGCAATATACCAAATCACAGTTTAGCGTGTTGTTAATCCACCTGGTGTGTCAGATTTCAAAAAAGCTTTACAACGAAAGCTATCCAAGCGTTTATGTTAGGACAGCTCTCTTAGCAGACAAAACATTACATTGATAGCAGCAAAGTAGATTGGTCACGTCAGAAAAGCAATACAATTAATTGCTTACCTTTGATGATCTTCAGATGTTTGCACTTACGAGAATCCCAGTTACACAATACATTTTTGTTTTGTTCCATAAAGATTATTTTTATATCCAAAAACCTCCATTTGTTTGGTGCGTTTTGTTCAGTAATCCACAGGCTCGTGCAGGTCACGACGGGAAGACGAAAATTCCAAATAGTATCCGTAAAGTTCGTAGAAACATGTCAAACCATTTTTTATAACCATTCCTCAGGTTGTTTTTACAATAAATAATGAATAATATTTCAACAGGATGGTAGCTTTTCAATAGGAGAGAGAGAGGAGAGGTCTGCTATAGCTATACACTGACGTGTGATCATTCTTGCTAATTTTTCAGAATAATAGCCTGAAACTATGTCTAAAGACTGTTCACACCAAGTGGAAGCCATAGGGAAGGGAATCTGGTTGATATCTCTTTAAATGGAGGGAAGGCATGCAATTGAACAGGAAGGTTTCAGAAAAACAGCACTTCCTGGATGGATTTTCCTCATGTTTTCGCCTGCAATATCAGTTTTGTTATACTCACAGACAATATTTTGACAGTTTTGGAAACTTTTAGAGTGTTTTCTATCCTCACCTGCCACTTATATGTATATTCTAGCTTCTGGGCCTGAGAAATAGGCACTTTCATTTGGGTACGTTTTTCATCCAAACGTCAAAATACTGCCCCCTAGTCTCAAGAGGATAACACCCCGGTAGAAAAACACACTGCTACACAATATGCTGACCTCCAAAGACATGAATAGTAATAAAACAGTAGGCTATTGGTTGTCACTTGACACTGGTGCTCAGGTCATGGTGTATGGAGAGAGAATGAGAGAAACACATTATCCCCCCTTCCAAACAGAGAAAGGCAGAGAGAGAGAGAGAGATTTTACAGTTTCAATTAAGGTGTAATGTATTTACTCTCAATCAAAACCAGGGTTGGTAGCATGATTCTTGAGTACCGCTCTGTTTATGTAATGTATGTGGTGCCTGATTCCTTGTCTTAGACTGGGTGAACTTAATTGCGCCCCTCCTCCAGACAGAGACAGGGGTGGGGAGGAGGAAAGGAGGAGGGCTCCTCCAGTGTTATACAAGCGGCCGGCTGGGGAGAAATCAATCAGGGAAAATAGGTCAGAAGAGGAGAGCAGAGGAAGACATGGAGTCTCTGAGGACCAGGCCTTTGTTCTACATATAGGAGGACATGAGGATATGCATTGACAAATGCCTATGGCCCATCCCTTATGAGGAAGGAAGCGGGGTTGCGTATGTGTTTGCCCATGCATGTGAACAAGTGTGAATGCATGTGTGTGTATGTGTGTTTGTCAGCTCATGTGTGAAACGTGTGTGTGTTTGGCTTGAAGTGTGCTAAGCTATTTACAGATTAGCACCTTAGGGAAAAGCTAGGCGATAACTTCAGACCTTCAGCCCAGTAATACAGTATTACAGTGGCATTTTAGATCAGAATACAATGCTTTCCCAATCAATACAATGCTTTTCCAATCAAACTCCAATGAGCGTTTTCATAATAATGGATTTACATAACATTTAACTTGCCATTCACCAAGAGTTTAAAACACATAAAAAATGTTAACCTTGGGACATTAATACAAATATACTTACTCGTGCATATACAGTGTGGAAAGTATTGAGACCCCTTCACTTTTTCAACATATTCTAAATTTGATTAAATTGTTTTTTCCCCACATTTTTTCATATTTACAAAAAATAATTGCTGAAGTATTTCATTTACATAAGTATTCATACACTTTACTCAATATATTGTTGAAGCACCTTTGGCAGCAATTGCAATCTTGGGTCTTCTTGAATAGGACGCTTGGCACACCTGTACTTGGGGAGTTTCTCCCATTCTTCTCTGGAGATCCTTTCAAGCTCTGTCAGGTTGGACGGGGAAAGTCGCTGCACAAC
This sequence comes from Oncorhynchus kisutch, assembly GCF_002021735.2. Classification (NCBI taxonomy): domain Eukaryota; kingdom Metazoa; phylum Chordata; class Actinopteri; order Salmoniformes; family Salmonidae; genus Oncorhynchus; species Oncorhynchus kisutch. Next base: position 30,250,371 of record NC_034192.2, on the reverse strand, counting down.
TATTTTAAATTTCTCTCCAGAGATATTAGATCGGGTTCAAGTCCAGGCTCTGATTGGGCCACTCAAAGGGCATTCAGAGACTTGTCCCCAAGCCACTCCTGCATTGTCTTGGCTGTGTGCTTAGGGTCGTTGTCCTGTTGGAAGGTAAACTTTCACATCAGTCTGAGGTCCTGAGCTCTCTGGAGCAGGTTTTCATCAAGGATCTCTCTGTACTTTGCTCTGTTCATCTTTCTCTCTATCCTGACTAGTCTCCCAGTCCCCGCCGCTCAACAACATCCCCACAGCATGATGCTGCCACCACCATGCTTCACCATAGAGATAATGAAACACAAGCGGGCTGTCATGTGCCCTTTACAGAGGAGTGGCTTCCGTCTGGCCACTCTACCATAAAGGCCTGATTGGTCTAGTGCTGCGGACGTGGTTGTCCTTCTGGAAGGTTCTCTTAGTCTCCCAGTCCCTGCCACTGAAAACATCCCCACAGCATGATGCTGCCACCAACATGGTTCACAGTAGGGATGGTATTGGCCAGGTGATGAGCAGTGCCTGGTTTCCTCCAGATGTGACTCTTGGCATTCAGGCCAAAGAGTTCAATCTGGGTTTCATCAGACCAGAGAATCTTGTTTAAGAATGATGGAGGCCACTGTGTTCTTGAGGACCTTCAATACTGCACAAATGTTTTCTTACATTTCCCCAGATCTCTGCCTCGACACAAACCTGTTTCGGGAACTCTACAGACAATTCCTTTGATCTCATGGCTTAGTTTTTGCTCTGACATGCACTATCAACTGTGGGACCTTATATAGACAGATGTGTGCCTTTCCAAATCATATCCAATCAATTGAATTTACCACAGGTGGAGTCCAATCAAGTTGTAGAAACAGCTCAAGGATGATCAATGGAAACAGGATGCACCAGAGCATAATTTCGAGTCTCATAGCAAAGGGTCTGAATACTGTATGTAAATAAATGGTTCTTTAAACCTGTTTTTGCTTCATCATTATGGGGTATTGTGTATAGAATACGTTTTAGAATAAGGCTGTAACGTAACAACATTTGAAATAAGTTAAGGGGTCTGAATGCATTCCGAATGCACTGTATGTTCTGTCCCCAATGAACTAATATGACAGATATGAACAGATAAGTAAGCATGCTGTATAAATTCTGATCAAAATAGGGATGATAAATACTCATTTGAAACATTTGTCAGGATCATTCTATATAACAGGGATGTTATTGTATTTCCATCTGGCTGTATGTGGAAATAATAACACGACAATTAAATCAATAGAATTCTCAAATGCAATAGAATAGAAAATAAGTAGTCAAGGTTTACACATGGAATGTAAGTCATGTTGCTTTTCAATTATGTGGTGCTGTGTTCTCAGGATGTATCAATATTTATTTGTAGGAGTTGAATTTTAAATCGCATGTTATATAATGATGGCCCATGTTGACTCCAATGTTTTCCACATTTGTGTCAAGTTGAATGTCCTTTGGGTGGTGGACCTTCTTGACAAACACAGGACACTGTTGAATGTGAGAAATCCAGCAGCGTTGCAGTTCTTGACACAAACCATAGTGCCTGGCACCTACTACCTCACCCCGTTCAAAGGTACTTCAATTTATTATCTTGCCCATACACCCTTTGAATGCAACACATGCACAATCCATGTATCAATTGTCTGAAATCTTACAAATCCTTCTTTAACCCGCCTCCTCCCCTTCAGCTACACTGATTGAAGTGGATTTAGCTTTCACCTGGATTCACCTGGTCAGTCTATGTTATGGAAAGAGCAGGTGTTCATAATGTTTTGTACAATCACTGTACTTGGAAATGGGTGTGTGTTTGTGTGTGTCTGTGCGCGTTTGTGTGTGCAAGTGTGCTTCTCAGTATGAGCTGCAGGGCAGTTCCATAAAGTTTAATTATATGTTGAATTCCCTGTGGAAGGGCTGAGATTAAACCAAATTAAATTGTGTTGGTGTATAAAACGTTTCTGTGCTGCAGAGCACTCACACACACATGCACACACACACACACACATGCACACACACACACACGCACACGCGCACACACACACACACACACACACACACACACACACACACACACACACACACACACACACACACACACACACACACACACACACACACACACACACACACACACACACACAGTCATAAACCCCCTACTCACACACTCCTCCTCATCATCATCATCACACATCACCGTTTTACATGATCAGATTGTTTGAGAGTTGTCTACATATGCAGAATCTTAATTTGAGACAGTTTGTTACAGCAGAAAAATAATCATGTTACAATAATGCTTGTACGAACGCGAACCCAGGTGCAGAGAAACACAGCAAGCAGAGGTAAGGGTGAATCCAGATCTTTTACTTAAAGCCCTGACAGAAACAAGGCAACCGCACAAGAACAAAACATGAGACCTAAGCACAGATACAGGCCAACTGAGGAACCTAAATAGCAAGGCAATCAGGTGAGCAGAGAAGGTCATTAAACACAGGTGAAACCAATAAGTAATAACCAGGGTAACTTGGAAACTAGAAAACAAGGTAAGGGTGCCCTCCAGCGGTAACCTAAGGAAACAACAATCAAATAAAACAGAAACTGTGACAGGACCTCCATTCTCAAGGAACAGCTCCTGACATTCCACCAGGGGTAGTTGAGTCCAGGGTCCAGAATGTCCTGAGCTGGAACCGAGGATTGCTCCTCAGGACCGTAATCCTCCCAGTCCACGAGATACTGAGTCCCACGCCGGAACGAGCGACTGGAGAGGATGCGTAGCACAGTGTAGGCTGGCAGTCCCGCTATTATACGAGGCGGAGGTGGAGGCAGAGTGGCCGGAACCAGAGGACTGAGCACCACAGGCTTGAGTCTAGAGATGTGGAAAGTGGAATGAACCCTCATGGACCAGGGAAGACAAAGACGATAGGCCACTGGATGGATGCGCCATAGAACCTTGAATGGCCCAAAGTACTGGGGTGTCAACTTCCTTGATTCCATGCATAGAGGTAGATCCCTAGTAGACAATCAGACCATCTGGCCTGGATGTAGGAGAGGACTCGAACAGCGATGGCTGTTGGCCTGTTGTTGAACCCAAGCTGAGGTGCTCAGGAGAGCTGACTGAGCCCTCCTCCAGGTCCGGCGGCAACGAGGGATGAGACGTTGAGCAGATGGAACCTCCACTTCTCCTGATCTGGAAACAGAGGAGGCTGGTATCCATACAACACCTGGAATGGTGACAGGCCGGTGGAGGAACACTGGAGAGTATTGTGTGTATTCTCTACCCAGGGAAGATGCTAATTCCACGTGGCAGGGTTGGCGGACACACAACACCGTAAGGCAGTCTCCAGATCCTGGTTCACCCACTCCATTTGACCTTTGGACTGAGGGTGATAGCCCAGGACAAATTGTCTGATGACCCCTGGATGATCTCCAGAATCTGTTGGCAAACTGGGGGCCCCGGTTGGAGATGATGTCCAGAGGAAGTCCGTGAAGGTGGAAAACAATCTGAATAACTAGCTGAGCAGTCTCACAGGCAGATGGAATGTTAGGCAGCGGAATGAAATGTGCCGCCTTGGAAAAGTGGTCCACAATGACCAAGATGACACAGTGGCCCTCTGAGGATGGAAGACCCGTGATGAAATCCATAGAGCGATAAGACAAACGTCGAGAAGATGTTGGCAGCGAATTAAGAAGCCCCAGAGGCTGCTGACAAGGAGTCTTGTTCCGGGCGCATGTCAGACAGGTAGCCACAAAGGTCAGAGTGTTCTCCTCTGCTGAGGGCCACCAAAACCTCCTCCTCAGAAACTCTAGTGTTAGCTGCCGTCCCGGATGATTGGTGAGACGCGGCAAGTGAGCCCACTGATGTACCTTGGACTGTGTCCCAAGAGGAACAAAAAGTATGTTAGAAAGACAGCCGTCAGGAACTGCCTCCCTACCTTGCACCTCCCTCACTACAGTCTCTATACCCCAGGACACCGGCACAAGGATGAGCAACCTGGGGATGATCCTCACTGGAGCTGGGAAACAAGCGAGAAATGCCATCAGTCTTCATGTTCTTAGACCCTGGATGGTAATATAACATGAATCTGAGCCAAGTAAAGAAAAGAGCCCACCGAGCCTGTTGGAGACTGAGGTGTTTAGCCTCCTGGATGTAGGCCAGGTTCTTTTGGTCAGTCCAAACCGTAAATGGATGTTCGAACCCTCCTACCAGTGCTGCCACTCCTCTGGAGCCTGTTTGACCGCAAGAAGTTCCTGATTGCCGACATCATAGTTCCTCTCCGCTGGAGTGAGACACCTGGAGAAGAAGGCACAGGGATGAAGCTTTGGTCTTTAGCCGTCTTTAGCCGAGTGCTGAGACAGTGCCACACCCACGCCAACTTCAGAGGCATCCACCTCTATCACGAAGGGAAGAAAAGGATCCGCATGAACTAGAATGGGTGCAGAGGAAACGTTTCAGGTTCTGGAACACCTTCTCAGCAGCAGTGGTCCAGCTTAAATGGCCAGCCGGTCCAAGGGACCAAGGGTGAGTGAGAGCTGTCAATGGTGCAGCCACATAACTAAAGCCTCTCACAATTCTCCTTTAGAAATGAGCAAAACCCAAAAAATGCTGGACTTGCTTGATTGTGCTGGGCTGCGGCCAGTTGGCCACCACTTCTACCTTTTGGGAGTCCATCCGTACACAGCCCTGAGACACGATGTACCCCAGGAAGGAGATCTGAGGAACGTGAAACTCACAATTCCCGGCCTTAACGAACAAGTGGTGCTAGAGGAGTCTTTGAAGAACCTGGTTAACATGTTGGATGTGTTCAACCATGTACCTGGAGAAGATGAGGATGTCATCCAGGTACACAAATACGAACTGGTGAAGGAAGTCACGCAACACATCATTAACCAGGACCTGGAAAATGGCTGAAGCATTTGTAAGTCCAAATGGCATGACACAGTACTCATAACGTCAATTTGGGGTGTTGAACGCTGTATTCCACTCGTCTCCCTATCTGATGCGCACCAGATTGTACGCGTTCCGTAAATCCAATTTTGAGAAAAACGTAGCTCCCTGGAGTCTCTCAAAGGCTGACGACATAAGAGGAAGAGGGTAACGGTTCTTGATGGTAATGTTATTTAAACCCTAGTAATTGATACAGGGACGTAATTCACCATCTCTCTTTTCAACAAAGAAAAACCCGCTTCTGCAGGTGAAGTGGACGGCAGAATAAAACCACCTGCCAGCGCCTCCTTAATATAACTGTTCATGGCTGCAGTCTCTGGACCTGAGAGAGAATACTGCCCTCCTCTCGGAGGAGTGGTGCCAGGCAGGAGGTCGATGGCACAATCGTAGGACCTGTGAGGAGGCAGTTCGCTTGCCCTTCGTTTGGTGAAGACATGACTCAGATCCCAGTAATCCTGAGGTATGCAGGAAAGATCAGGCTTGTCATCCCCAGCCGGGGGAACAGGAGAATCGTAAGCCTCCAGATGAGCGGAGCCGGAAGATGTGGAGAGCGTTGCTGGCAGGTGGACTGGAATTAAGGATTCTATCACAGAACTCTTCCTGAGGGCCAGTCAATTTGAGGATTATGGATAGAAAGCCATGGATGTCCAAGAATAGGGAAAGCTCAGGAGAATCAACCAAATGTAACTGGATAAACTCCACATGATAATCCAGAAGTCGTAGCTGAATAGACATGGTGAGTTGCTTCACCTTCCTAGACCTTAAGGGTTGACCATCCAGCGCAGTAACCGACAATGGAATGTCCAGCTTAGGGAGGGGCAGCCCCTGTTGGCAAACTAATGTGCGATCCAGAAAACAGCCGGTAGCCCCAGAGTCTATGAAAGCAGGAAGGTCCAACTGCCCATTGTCCCACCGCAGGTTGGCCGGAAGCAAGGTGCGTACTGTGTCGGCAGCTGAAGACTGTATCCAACTCGCCAGTATTCTTCCGTCTACTGATGAGTCATCCCGTTTCCCGTCAGCTCGGGACAGAAGGCACGGAAATGTCCAGACTGTCCACAGTAAAGATAACGTTTCTCGTTAATCCTGCGCCTTCTCCCCAGAGCGGAAAGTCTGGTGCGTCCCAATTGCATCGGCTCCTCTGAAGGATATGAAGGAGAACCAGAGTCGCATTGAGAACTCTGATGGGGTACAGAACAAGCAGACGCAGCATAAGCCAGTGGAACAACCGAAGAATCAACTCCCTCAGCGGGACCCGAAACACTCGGAACCCCTCTGTCCTCACACGAAGACGTTCCCGAAGTCAGCTGTCAATCCAGATGGCCGGAACGATAAGCTCATCCAGAGGGTCAGGGTTGTCCCGGGAAGCCAGTTCATCCTTGAGAACCTCGCTGAGTCCATTCAGAAAGGCTGAGTGAAGTGCCTCTGTATTCCAGCCGCTCTCAGCGGCGAGCGTCCGAAAGTAAATGGCATATTCAGCTACGCTACAGCTGCCCTGCCGAAGCGCAATGAGTCTTTGAGCAACGTTCCTGCCACTGATGGGGTGATCAAAACCCTCCTCATCTCCTGGGTGAAGCTTTGCCAATTAAAACAAATGTCTGATTGTTGCTCTCATATGGCCGTGGCCCAGGCCAGAGCCCGTCCTGAGAGCAAGGAGATGACGTATGCCACTCTGGAACGCTCGGTGCGAAACGTTGATGCCTGCAGCTCGAAGGGCAGCGAGCATTGGAGCAGGAACCCACGACACCTCACAGTGCTCCGGTGCCGGGAGATGAGGCACCCCAAAGGGAGGAAGACGCTGAGCTGATAGGGAGTGGAGGATTAGGAACAGTGAGCAGCCGTTGATCCCGTCTGTCCTGTCTGCAGAGCGGACACAAGAGTTCTTAAATCATCCGACAATGTCTGCAGCCGCGCCTCATGGGTGAGAGCCGACTGTAAATGGTGGAGTTCGGCATGTTCCTCGGACGACTGAGAAATCTCTGCTGGGTCCATTGTTGGCTCTGGTCTCCTGTTACAATAATATTTGTACGAACTCGAAACACAGCAAGCAGAGGTAAGGGTAAATCCAGATCTTTTATTTAAAGTCTTGACAGAAACAAGGCAACCGCACAAGAACAAAACATGAGACCTAAGCACAGATACAGGCCAACTGAGGAACCTAAATAGCAAGGCAACCAGGTGAACAGAGAAGATAATTAAAGATTAAATTAAAGTAATAATCAGGGTAACATGGAAACTAGAAAACAAGGTAAGGGTGCCCTCCAGCAGTAACCTAAGGAAACAACAATCAAATAAAACAGAACCAGTGCCAATCCTGCAGCAACAAGAAAAGTTAATTATTATAATTAATGGACATTTTTGTAGGAGTTGATGCATTTTTCGTTATGGCAAATCAAGTCTTAAACGTCAAAGTGGAAATTACAAACTTTAGAAGCCTTTTTAAACCTCAATTACATACAAGTTTGCATTCCTGCTGTTTAGAAAAATTCTCAGCAACAAAAGCGTGCTCAAACTAAGATCCTATATGTGTAGATTGTTTGTAATCACTGAGGGTGAGGATGACAGCATCAGGTTAGCATAGTCTACACAGGGGTTAGAGGTCAGAAACTTACCAAAACACACTTCCTTGTACCTTCCAACTTACACGTTTTTTTAAGGAACAGGCCGTATATTGACCATTTGGACAGATCTCACCATGGCAACATCATGGTGTCTCGCCTGGCTGCCTTTGTCTGGTCCAGTTGGACCAGAGATGTGTTTGGTAAACATGGACCTCATGTTTGGATGGTCTTGAAACCATCTTCCTCTTGTTTGTTTGTTTGTTTGTGTTGTGTTTAGTTTAATACGTGATGGTATTCAGATTATGAGTCAGTCTGTCTGTCTGTCAGTCTGTGTGTGTCTCATCCTGTAAGGTTGAGATCAATGGTCTGGTCATATGAATTGCATCACAAATAAACTTCATTTAGCCAATAGTTGAATATAGGGATATAAATTACAGTGTTCAGGCAAAGGGTTGCATTGAATATTCCATACTGTACCACTGAAAATATTTATTTCCACAGGATGTTCATTTTGGTGTTCAAATATACTGAGTGCACAACACATAAGACACACCTTCCTAATATTGAGTTGCACCCCCTTTTTCCTTCAGATCACCCTCTATTTGTCGGGGCATTCACCCTCTGAATGGCACACATACAGAATCCAGGTCTCAATTGTCTCAAGGCTTAAAAATCCTCAAGGTTTCTTTAACGTGTCTCCACCCCTTCATCTTAGCTAAATTAACAGGTGACATCAATAAGGGATCATAGCCTTCACCTTGATTCACCTGGTCAGTCTGTGTTCCAAATGTTTTGTCCACTCAGTGTACAGAAAGAGAGACCACATTGCTATTGGAGTATGTGTGCATCTGTACGTACAGTACATACGTGTGCGCGTGTGTATAATTACAGGGATCCAACATTAGGCATGATGTGTTCCATCTGGGTCCCGGCAGTAGTTATTAGACATGAGGACTCTACAAATACTAACTAGCTGAAGAAAGTGGCCATTCCACCACAATAACTGACGTTTTTATGCACAGCTAAAAGGAAGATGGTAAAAGTTGTAGGTTGAATTCTAACTCTCTTGTGGTCCGAGTGAAGTGGTTGATCAAAGTTATAAGCGAAATAATTAGTATTCAGTTTACATTGCAAAATGTTGACTCAATCCCTTTCCACACATTAGTGTACACTGGCACTGGTACATGGTAACTCTCACCAAAACATGAGCGCATTCTGTGAGACCAGCTTTTATCCTCTGGCCTGTGTTCATCTTGAACTGTTTGCCCTGATAAGTCTCCCTCTCTGTCTCCCTTTCTCACTCGCTCTCTGTCTTTGTCGCTGTCTATCTCTCTGTCTCACTACCCTCCCTCTTTCCCTTCCACTCTTGTCTTTCTCTCTCTCTCTCCCTCACACACAGTTTCCAGAGGTTAACAGTCTGCAGCTTTTGGCCACGTCCTTGTTGCTTCTTCCTGCTCCTCTATTCATCATCCTCTCGCCTCCTCTACGTAACAATTTGTCAGCATACCGCACCCTGTGCTCCCTCTGACACTCACACTCCTGTAACCCCTGACCCTGAACAAAACCATTCTTCTTCCTGTTGTTTCCCCTGAGTGTTTTTTTAAACTCTCTGTCTCACGTTCTCAGTGTGTGTGTGTGTGTGTGTGTGTGTTTGTTTGTGTGTGCCTGTGTGCATTGGATATATGAGCTCAAGTTTACACAAATCTCTCAAGATCGTCCCTACCCACTCTCTCTCTCTCTCGCTCTCTCTCTCTCGCTCTCTCGCTCTAACTCTAGCTCTCTTTCTCTCTTTCTCTCTATATATCTTCCTCATTTTCTCTAGCGATCTCCTGCTCCCATGATGTGGGTATAAGAGGAGCAGGGAAGGGAATCTGTCCCCGTTCCCTAGCGAAGTCTGGAGTGACAGTAATTAGGCTTCTAGGGGGAACAATGGGACATAAATACACACACACACACACATACACACACACCAAAGAATACCAAGATGACTGCTAATAATGACAGGGTAGTAGGGTCTAAAATTTCTCCATTGTTTATTTGTAGTGCTGCGGTAATAGGCTACTGTGATTGTCATCCTTAGTGCCTAATATATCTTGAGTTTAAGACTGTATACCTGTGTACCTGTATACCTACCTATCGTCTCTCTCCTAATCAAATGAACGTTTAATGATCGCGTACACAGTTTAGCAGATGTAAAAGCGAAATGCTTGTGTTTACCAGCTCGTTACAGTGCAGCAAAACCACAGCTGATATGCATACCCTTACTACAATACTCAACACCATGACACAGACAACTCCAGGAATTCTCTGATGAATACTTTTTTGGCCAGTAGTTCTGAAAGTAGCTCTCGCAAGCCAAAGTGGTCCCTGAAAATGGAGTACTACGTCACATATGTGCGGATATGTGCACTACGTCCGTGTTCTCTCTCTTTCGCTCTGCTGTAGGTGCATCATGGGCATCTTGCTGGCTGTCATTCATATTTATTTATTTATTTTTATTTTACCTTTATTTAACCAGGTAGGCAAGTTGAGAACAAGTTCTCATTTACAATTGCGACCTGGCCAAGATAAAGCAAAGCAGTTCGACAGATAAAACGACACAGAGTTACACATGGAGTAAAAACAAACATACAGTCAATAATGCAGTATAAACAAGTCTATATACAATGTGAGCAAATGAGGTGAGAAGGGAGGTAAAGGCAAAAAAAGGCCATGATGGCAAAGTAAATACAATATAGCAAGTAAAATACTGGAATGGTAGTTTTGCAATGGAAGAATGTGCAAAGTAGAAATAAAAAAATAATGGGGTGCAAAGGAGCAAAATAAATAAATAAATAAAAATTAAATACAGTTGGGAAAGAGGTAGTTGTTTGGGCTAAATTTTAGGTGGGCTATGTACAGGTGCAGTAATCTGTGAGCTGCTCTGACAGTTGGTGCTTAAAGCTAGTGAGGGAGATAAGTGTTTCCAGTTTCAGAGATTTTTGTAGTTCGTTCCAGTCATTGGCAGCAGAGAACTGGAAGGAGAGGCGGCCAAAGAAAGAATTGGTCTTGGGGGTGACTAGAGAGATATACCTGCTGGAGCGTGTGCTACAGGTGGGAGATGCTATGGTGACCAGCGAGCTGAGATAAGGGGGGACTTTACCTAGCAGGGTCTTGTAGATGACATGGAGCCAGTGGGTTTGGCGACGAGTATGAAGCGAGGGCCAGCCAACGAGAGCGTACAGGTCGCAATGGTGGGTAGTATATGGGGCTTTGGTGATAAAACGGATTGCACTGTGATAGACTGCATCCAATTTGTTGAGTAGGGTATTGGAGGCTATTTTGTAAATGACATCGCCAAAGTCGAGGATTGGTAGGATGGTCAGTTTTACAAGGGTATGTTTGGCAGCATGAGTGAAGGATGCTTTGTTGCGAAATAGGAAGCCAATTCTAGATTTAACTTTGGATTGGAGATGTTTGATATGGGTCTGGAAGGAGAGTTTACAGTCTAACCAGACACCTAAGTATTTGTAGTTGTCCACGTATTCTAAGTCAGAGCCGTCCAGAGTAGTGATGTTGGACAGGCGGGTAGGTGCAGGTAGCGATCGGTTGAAGAGCATGCATTTAGTTTTACTTGTATTTAAGAGCAATTGGAGGCCACGGAAGGAGAGTTGTATGGCATTGAAGCTTGCCTGGAGGGTTGTTAACACAGTGTCCAAAGAAGGGCCGGAAGTATACAGAATGGTGTCGTCTGCGTAGAGGTGGATCAGGGACTCACCAGCAGCAAGAGCGACCTCATTGATGTATACAGAGAAGAGAGTCGGTCCAAGAATTGAACCCTGTGGCACCCCCATAGAGACTGCCAGAGGTCCGGACAGCAGACCCTCCGACTTGACACACTGAACTCTATCAGAGAAGTAGTTGGTGAACCAGGCGAGGCAATCATTTGAGAAACCAAGGCTGTCGAGTCTGCCGATGAGGATATGGTGATTGACAGAGTCGAAAGCCTTGGCCAGATCAATGAATACGGCTGCACAGTAATGTTTCTTATCGATGGCGGTTAAGATATCGTTTAGGACCTTGAGCGTGGCTGAGGTGCACCCATGACCAGCTCTGAAACCAGATTGCATAGCAGAGAAGGTATGGTGAGATTCGAAATGGTCGGTAATCTGTTTGTTGACTTGGCTTTCGAAGACCTTAGAAAGGCACGGTAGGATAGATATAGGTCTGTAGCAGTTTGGGTCAAGAGTGTCCCCCCCTTTGAAGAGGGGGATGACCGCAGCTGCTTTCCAATCTTTGGGAATCTCAGACGACACGAAAGAGAGGTTGAACAGGCTAGTAATAGGGGTGGCAACAATTTCGGCAGATAATTTTAGAAAGAAAGGGTCCAGATTGTCTAGCCCGGCTGATTTGTAGGGGTCCAGATTTTGCAGCTCTTTCAGAACATCAGCTGAATGGATTTGGGAGAAGGAGAAATGGGGAAGGCTTGGGCGAGTTGCTGTTGGGGGTGCAGTGCTGTTGTCCGGGGTAGGAGTAGCCAGGTGGAAAGCATGGCCAGCCGTAGAAAAATGCTTATTGAAATTCTCAATTATGGTGGATTTATCAGTGGTGACAGTGTTTCCTATCTTCAGTGCAGTGGGCAGCTGGGAGGAGGTGTTCTTATTCTCCATGGACTTTACAGTGTCCCAGAACTTTTTTGAGTTAGTGTTGCAGGAAGCAAATTTCTGCTTGAAAAAGCTAGCCTTGGCTTTTCTAACTGCCTGTGTATAATGATTTCTAGCTTCCCTGAACAGCTGCATATCACGGGGGCTGTTCGATGCTAATGCAGAACGCCATAGGATGTTTTTGTGTTGGTTAAGGGCAGTCAGGTCTGGGGAGAACCAAGGGCTATATCTGTTCCTGGTTCTAAATTTCTTGAATGGGGCATGTTTATTTAAGATGGTTAGGAAGGCATTTTTAAAAAATATCCAGGCATCCTCTACTGACGGGATGAGATCAATATCCTTCCAGGATACCCCGGCCAGGTCGATTAGAAAGGCCTGCTCGCAGAAGTGTTTCAGGGAGCGTTTTACAGTGATGAGTGGAGGTCGTTTGACCGCTGACCCATTACGGATGCAGGCAATGAGGCAGTGATCGCTGAGATCTTGGTTGAAGACAGCAGAGGTGTATTTAGAGGGGAAGTTGGTTAGGATGATATCTATGAGGGTGCCCGTGTTTAAGGTTTTGGGGAGGTACCTGGTAGGTTCATTGATTATTTGTGTGAGATTGAGGGCATCAAGTTTAGATTGTAGGATGGCTGGGGTGTTAAGCATGTTCCAGTTTAGGTCGCCTAGCAGCACGAACTCTGAAGATAGATGGGGGGCAATCAGTTCACATATGGTGTCCAGAGCACAGCTGGGGGCAGAGGGTGGTCTATAGCAGGCGGCAACGGTGAGAGACTTGTTTTTAGAGAGGTGGATTTTTAAAAGTAGAAGTTCAAATTGTTTGGGTACAGACCTGGATAGTAGGACAGAACTCTGCAGGCTATCTTTGCAGTAGATTGCAACACCGCCCCCTTTGGCAGTTCTATCTTGTCTGAAAATGTTGTAGTTTGGAATTAAAACTTCAGAATTTTTGGTGGTCTTCCTAAGCCAGGATTCAGACACAGCTAGAACATCCGGGTTGGCAGAGTGTGCTAAAGCAGTGAATAGAACAAACTTAGGGAGGAGGCTTCTAATGTTAACATGCATGAAACCAAGGCTATTACGGTTACAGAAGTCGTCAAAAGAGAGCGCCTGGGGAATAGGAGTGGAGCTAGGCACTGCAGGGCCTGGATTCACCTCTACATCGCCAGAGGAACATAGGAGGAGTAGAATAAGGGTACGGCTAAAAGCTATGAGAATTGGTCGTCTAGAACGTCTGGAACATAGAGTAAAAGGAGGTTTCTGGGGGCGATAAAATAGCATCAAGGTATAATGTACAGACAAATGTATGGCAGGATGTGAATACAGTGGAGGTAAACCTAGGTATTGAGTGATGAAGAGAGAGATATTGTCTCTAGAAACATCGTTGAAACCAGGAGATGTCATTGCATGTGTGGGTGGTGGAACTAATAGGTTGGATAAGGTATAGTGAGCAGGACTAGAGGCTCTACAGTGAAATAAGCCAATAAACACTAACCAGAACAGAAATGGACAAGACATATTGACATTAAGGATAGGCATGCTTAGTCGAGTGATCAAAAGGGTCCGGTGAGTGGAGAGGTTGGTTGGTGATTTAGACAGCTAGCCAGGGCATCGGTAGCAAGCTAGCATAGGATGGAGGTCTGTTAGCCACCCCTTACGTTCCGTCAGTAGATTAGTGGGGTTCCGTGTGGTAGAGGGGATTAATCCAAATCACACAACAACAACAAAAATAAAAACAATAGATATAGTTATAGAGGCCCAAGAAGAAAATATAATAATAATAATAAAAAAAATAATTAAAAAAAAATAATAATAAAAAAATTGTCCGATTGTCTATTCAGATAGCAGCCGGTAAGACAGCTAACGGTTAGCAGGCCGCAGATGGGCGTTCAGGTAACGTCGCGACGGAGGAGCCGGCCGAATAACTCCTTCGGGTAGATAACGTCGGCAGTCCAGTTGTGAAGGCCCGGTGGGGCTCCGCGAAGGCAGTAAAACGGGTCCGGATAGGTGACTGCAGCCCAGGTGTGATTGATGGAACTCAGGAGTGATTGACGGAGCTTGCTAGCTCCGATGGTCACACGGATAGCAGCTAGCTAGCTGTGAGATCCGGGTATGAATGTCCAGGGACATGGAGAGAAAAATTGGTCCGGTATGTTCCGTTCCGAGCCGCGCTGCGCCGTACAGAACTGGCGATAGATTTTCGAGCTAAAGGATAGCTGATGACCACAAACCGTGGTTAGCTGAATATTAACGATTTGCCAGTAAAGGAGCTAACTAGCTTCTGAACTAGCTTCTGGATTAGCTTCTGGCTAGTTTCAGGCTAGCTTCTTGGAGTTTCTGGCTAGCTTCTTGGAGGATTACAGATCTGAGGTAAATAATACTTTTTTATAAATATACATTGGTGAGGCGGGTTGCAGGAGAGTGTTTTGAAGATGAGTTGATGGAAAATAAAAATAAAATGTATGTGAAAAAGTTGTAAATATATATATATACAGGACACGACAAGACGAGGACAAAAGACGTCTGAACTGCTATGCCACCTTGGAGACAGAGTTGCCATCACGGCAAGGGATGAAACTCATTGCCTGAACTCGAATTGCTAGGGGGCTGGTCCCCGTCGGCAAAAATGCAGGGGAACTGGTGCAAGCTCAGCTTCAAACTAGGGATTTCATGGCTAACTGAGGTACGACAGTAATTCTGCTCATAGATTATGCATTTATGAACTACGGATTGACACATCCAGCCTAAAGTGGAAGATTTAAAAAAAGACAGAGTTCCAGAGCATGTCTTTAATTGAATCCAAGACATTGGAGAGGGAATATACGCCAGACTGATATACAAGCGTAGCTGAAAAGTGGCACCAATCCATTAGGGCTGTATTTGAGAGAACATTTCAGTTGTGTGTCACGGAAACACTGTTCCCAAGAGGGTTGCTGCACTCTCTCAGTGGAATTGAATGATTCCCGCGTTGCTGTCCTACCCCCGACCCTGAACTCTCCCGTTGGCGGAGGAGTGGTGCGGACCTCAATTCAATTTACAGAGGCCTCTCACCCTCAGCATTTTGCCTGCCGCACTGCTAATGTACCTACCTCGCATGTGTATGCTGGTGTGTCCGTGTGTTCCCTTCACCTATGCTTTCGTAAGCTGAACCCAGGGACGAGTTACAGGGGTATGCCGCCGGGACGTAAGATGCATTGTTGGAAAAAGAGCCGTGGTGATGAAGATGGCAGTTTCATGTCCAGACTCGTTGCTCAGAACACAACGCAGAACAAAAGAGCTGCTGTTGTAATAATGATGGCCACAAACACAAGGACAAGTGACTCTAACAGGGTCTCAAAGGTTGAGCACTTGTTTCGTCTGAGTCTTGATAGAAACACGCTACACAAATGGTTGTAAGACACAGAGAAAGCTTTATGCAAACTACTAAATCCATCAGAGAGAAGGGATATTTCCTCAGCCTCTTGCTCTCCTCTTTTTGACCTGTCGTGAGAGTTGTTTTGGCTGCAACCCCTCTGAGTGGCTGGAGGCAGAAGCTTTAAAAAGAATCCAGGCGTATTCTCTGCATTACACCTGAAATGGACTCTGGCAGGATGACTAGCATTTAGCGCTGCATCCAGACCAGTCTCATTCACACGCACACACACACACACACGCACACAAACACACGCACACACACACACACACACACACACACACACACACACACACACACACACACACACACACACACATTCCCCCCTATACACATATTCCTATAATTACTACACACACAGGTCCTCGACCTCCTTGTAGTCAGGAGAGACTCGGCAGCCATCGTTGCCACATCAGTCAGAGTGTGTCCAGAGTCTGTTATAACCTAGCTATTGCTGCTACTTCTCCCATCTCTGCTTCCCTCTATGGGATTATCGAGTATGGGATTTATACTGAGAACTCACCCACTAATGGTAATGAGCCATGGGAGTCAGAGTACAGTGAGAGGATGCATTCCAGATTGCAACCTTTTCCCTATATAGTGCACTACTTTTGATCAGAGACCTACGAGCCCTGGTCAAAAGTAATGTAATATGAAGGGAATAGTCTGTTAATTGGGATTCAGCCCTAAACACTGGGACAATTAGGAGGTTCAGAGGAATAACAAGGTCTGAATCAGGGAGTGATAGGCGGACATACCAGCCAGGTCGCTCAAGATTCCCTTCGAAATTGGACGTCCATCCATGTCCCGAGAACTTCGGGAGACAACTACTAGAGGCAACGCTATTACCATCAAGTAGGCTTGGGTTTTGCCAGGGCGTTGTGGACGGGGATGGTGATGGACGTAAGGGGTCTGCCTCCGAAGGGTCATATGTTCAATCCCAGTTTGGGATAGGGTGTAACTGTCACGAATCCCGTTTCCTGAGTCTGATATTTGCCAGTGTTCTGTCCTGGATTGTTTTTTCCGGCGTCCTGGAACGCACCCTGTCTGGTTGCCGGGCAATGTAGCCAGTTGGGAGTTCTGATTACCCGCACCTGTATCCCATCAGCTATCTGCACACCTGGTCCTGATCATCATCTCTCCTCTTCATAAGCCCGGACCTGACAACCATTACCTGCCGGATCGTTAGCTATGAACAGTATGTTGTGCCATAGTATCAGCCTCAAGTTGGATAGAATTTGTTTTGTACGTCTTGCTTGCCTTAAACTTACCTTCGTTTGTTCTGTCTTCAGTTACTCACCCGGATCATTTACCCCATTCCCGCCTGGTCGTCGGAGGATTCCACTTCCCCATTGGATCCACCTATTTACTCCCATCAACTCACCACCGCTGCCCGCTACGCCACCTGGATATATCTACCCATTCACATTCACTTGTAAATAAATACTCACCTTCTTCCTACTCTCCTTGTCCTGGTCTGCTTCTGGGTTCAATTTTGAAGAATCGTGACAGTAACTCTATCAGCCACAAGGAGCCTTGCTAGGACTTATCAGCCTTGCTCAACTTATCAACCTTTGCAACCCAGGGTGTCAAGAACAACTTTAACATTTTAGGTTTTGAGCAACATCTACATTTGACGTTTGGAGAAACATGGATGAATGTCAAAATCTGAAGTAAAATAAGTCAAACCTTGAGATCACATACAGCCATTAGAGAGATGCGAAAACTGAGGAGAGGAAACAGTGTAGGAGTGCAAGGTCACTTCTCTAGCTCTCCCCTGTCCACTTCACCTAGACCTGAGAGTCAGGGTGGGTGTATGGTTGATCCAGTCAGAGACAGGGTAGGACAGGCGGACCAATTAGATGACAAGGGTTGCCAGCCTGGACCAATGAGATAGTAGGGGAGGGCAGGTTGGACCACTCAAAGACAGGCGAGAGAAAGATGGACCAATCCGAAGGCAGGGCAGGTGTAACGGTTTTCTTCCGCTGAAGGAGAGGAGGACCAAAATGCAGCGTGGTTAGAGTTCAACATGTTTAATGAAGACCATACACGAGAACACTACAAAATAACAAACGTGAAAACCGAAACAGTCCTATCTGGTGCAATGACACAAAGACAGAAGACAACCACCCACAGAATATGGCTGCCTAAATATGGTTCCCAATCAGAGACAACGATAAACACCTGCCTCTAATTGAGAACCAATCTAGGCAACCATAGACTTACATAAACACCTAGACTAGAAAACACCCCATAAACATACAAAACTCCTAGACGAGACAAAACACATAAATCCCCCATGTCACACCCTGACCTAACCAAAATAATAAAGAAAACAAAGATAACTAAGGCCAGGGCGTGACAGCAGGCTGGACCAATCAGATGGTACTAGGGCACACCTATCTGCTGAGAGCCTGGAGGAGATCTAGGACAAAGGAAGTCAATACCTGAGACAGAGAACGGGATGAGACACCTGGGACAGGGCTCTGTATGTGTGTGTGTGAGTGTATGTGTTTGTTAGCATGCGTGTGTGTGTGTGTGTGCATGCATTCGTGTGTGCTCGTGTGCACGTGCGTATGTGTGTGTGTTGTGTGTGTGTGTTCATTTGGAGGGAAACACACTAGGGAGGGGAGAGGAGAGTGAGGCTTGAAGCAGCTACGGAAAATAAACAACTTGCATTGCTCTTTGAGTATGCTGTGTCTTGAAGTGCAAGTAAGAAGGAAGGCATTACAAGCAGGTGGCTCTTGAATTCTGTCTGCCTAATGTAACGTATTATGGAACAAGTCTGCCATGTTGGTTCTGGTAAGGTGACATATTTTGTCATTGTATTTATTATGGATCCCCAAGGCAGCAGCTACTCTTCCTGGGGTCCAGCAAAATTAAGGCAGTTTAAACCATTTAAAAAGCATTACAATACATTCACAGATTTCACAACACACTGTGTGCCCTCAGGCGCCTACTCCACCACTACCACATATGTACAGTACAAAATCCATGTGTACGTGTGTGGATAGTGCGTATGTTATCGTGTGCGCGTGTATACATGCGTCTGTGCCTATGTTAGTGAGGCTTCACAGCCCCCGATGTTCCATAAGGTGATTTTTTTATCGGCCGTATTATGGCTGCAAGACAGTGTTGCAGGTACGCGTCCAGAAATGGCCTCGCATTCCCCATTTAGTGCACTTATTTGACCCAAAACCTATGGGGGCATGTTGGATGAATATAAATAGACATACTTTTTCTTTGCTCAAGAACTCGATAGCGTCTGTACAAGCTGTCAGTGGTGATGCATGGTGACTACTTTATCCCAGTATCTAATAAATCATCCATTGTTTGCTCCCTTCACCCTACACTTGGCTGGGTCATTGTTTCTCTTCCTGCTACGTCTTGTTGTCACATCTTTATTGTTCCTACTGATCCGATGGGCAAACCTCTCTATCAAAACTGTCTCTCACAGTCTCACGACGGAGTTATACGTTCATCCATGTTTCTCAGACATCACGTTTAGGCATTAACACCGATTTTTTTAAGATTAGGGTTCAGTTTACACATTAACTCTGAAATCTTGATATTAGGCATTAACTCAGAATGGTTAAAGGAAGGGTTAAGGTTTTGGATAGACTAAACAAAAATCAAGAACATCTTTGCACTGCTGGATTTGACCTTGCAACCACAACACCCTAGCAAAACCGAAACCTACTTGAAGGTAAGAGGACTCACTGTTGCCACTTGTGACCGGTTTCCACCTCATCTCCCGATGTCCTCAGACATGGATGAACGTCGAATACTGACCTGTATCATGGGTGACCTGGCTGCTCTATCACTGCCACCTCTCAAGTACTGTGGAAGATTCATGGTACATACACACACAAATGCACACGCAAATGCACAAAAATGCACACTCACGCATGGTGTGTGTGTGCATGACTTAAGCCTGACATGGTGCAGGTTTGATGCCTGGTCATGTAACCTTTCAGAGGCACAATTAAGACCTGTCCCAGTGCTCATATGGCATGGTAATCCATGCAAACACATGGGGGACTGCTGTCTGACCTCAGCAAGGACACTAACTATCTCACAGAGAAAAGAGAGGGGAGAGGTGAGGAGAGAGGGACACACAGAGAGTCACACATAGAGAGATGAGAGAGACCGAGAGAGAGAGAGAGAGCGAGAGAGAGAGAGAGAGAGAGAGAGAGAGAGAGAGAGAGAGAGAGAGAGAGAGAGAGAGAGCGAGAGAGAGAGAGAGAGAGAGAGAGAGAGAAGCCTTGCTCTCACTGCAGCCCACAGCTGATGTTTCCACAGTTTCACAAGCTATTGTGAAAAGGGAAACCCAGACGCGAGCTGCCCAGTGACGCGAGCCTACCAGACCAGCTAAAATACTTTTATGCTTGCTTCAGGCAAGCAACACTGAAGCATGCACGAGAGCACAGGCTGTTCAGGATGACTGTGTGATAATGCTCTCTCGGTAGCCAATGTGAGCAAGACCTTTAAACAGGTTAACATTCACAAAGCCGCGGGGCCAGACGGATTAACAGGGCATGTACTCAAAGCATGCGCGGACAAACTGGCAAGTGTCTTCACTGACATTTTCAACCTCTCCCTGACCGAGTCTGTAATTCAAGCAGACCACCATAGTCCCTGTGCCCAAGGAAGCGAGGGTAACCTACCTAAATGATTACCACCCCATAGCACTCGTAGCACTCACGTTGGGTTCCGAGATACCCGAGGCCCACTCCACTCCAAATCGCATACAGCCCCAACAGATCCACAGATGACGCAATCTCAAGGGCACTCCACACTGCCCTTTCCCATATGGACAAAAGGATCACATATGTGAGAATACTGTTCAATGCTGTTCAACACCTTAGTGACCACGAAGCTCATCACTAAGCTAAGGACCTTGGAACTAATTACCTCCCTCTGCAAATGGATCCTGGACTTCCTGATGTGCCTCCCCCAGGTGATAAGGGTAGGCAACAACAAGTCTGCCATGCTGATCCTCAACACTAGGGCCCCTCAGTGGTGCATGCTTCGTCCCCTCCTGTACTCCCTGTTCACCCACGACTACGTGGCCAAACATGACTGCAACACCATTATTAAGTTTGCGGACGACAAAACAGTGGTAGGCCTGATCACCGACAACAATGAGACAGCCAATAGGAAGGTGTGAGCAATGTGAGCAAGACAAAGGAGCTGATCGTGGACTACAGGAAAAGGCGGGCCGAACAGGCCCCCATTAACATCGACGGGGCTGTATTGGAGCGGGTCGAGAGTTTCAAGTTCCTTGGTGTCCACATCACCAACAACCTGGTCCAAACACACCAAGACAGTTGTGAAGAGGTCATGACAAAACCTTTTCCCCGTCAGGAGACTGAGCTGCACCACCGAGAGCATCCTGACCGGTTGCATCATCACCTGGTATGGAAACTGCTCGGCATCTGACAGTAAAGCGATACAGAGGGTAGTGCATACAGCCCAGTACATCACTGGGGCCAAGCTTACTGCCATCCAGGACCTATATAATAGGTGTGTAGGAGGAAAGCTCATAAAATTGTCAGAGACTCCAGTCACCCAAGTCATAGACTGTTTTCTCTGCTACCGCACGGCAAGCGGTACCGGAGCGCCAAGTTTAGGACCAAAAGGCTCCTTAACAGCTTCTACCTCCAAGCCATAAGACTGCTGAACAATTAATCAAATGGCCACTGGACTATTACATTGACCTGAACCCCCCCCCCCCCCTCCATTTGTTTTGTACACTGTTGCTACTCACTGTTTATTATCTATGCATAGTCACTTATTATCTATGCATAGTCGCTTATTATCTATGCATAGTCACTTCACCCCTACCTACATGTACAAATGACCTGTTCTCCCGCACACTGACTTGGTACCGGTACCCCCTGTATATAGCCTCGTTATTGTTATTTTATTGTGTTATTTTGTATTATATTTTACTTTCATTTTTTGGGTAAATATTTTCTGAATACGTCTTGTACTGCACTGCTGGTTAAGGGCTTGTAAGGAATCATTTCACAGTAAGGTCTACACTTGTTGTAATTCGGCGCATGTGACAAATAAAGTTTGATTTGATTTGATCTGCTATTGTTATGCTTTTAGTAAGCCGTATATGAAAGGAACAAACAGGGAAAGAACCCTGCAGCATCTCATCCACAGCATGTCAAACCCACACACATACTAAACCCTTCACCTGCCGCCAATTAAAACCTCACAGAATCACACATCAATACAACACGACTTTGATGGAAAACACATTTTTCGCCATAACTGGTTGTAGCGGGTATCCATTTCTCTATCACAAAAGCTGTTTGCACATGCACAGACGATGAACATGTAATTCCCTGCCCCCTGTCAAGCGCAGCTCTAGCTATAATAACCTAAACAAACACACAACGGTCTGGGAGAAGGATATTAGCGGAGTCTCCCTCCCCTTCCTCCCTCACAGCTTCTCCAAGTGTACTTTTCAAGGTGCGGGGCTTGGGTATCTCCATGGCAACAGGGAAGCAACCAGGAACAGATGAGGGGTGGAGAGTGTCGGGGGAGGGGGGGGGGGGGCATGGGAGGGTGGGCGGGCGGGTGGCAGACGGGGCTGCTGGGTAGGGTTTGGAACATTGTGACATTTCCCAGCAATGCCACGAACAGCTAGAGATGAGGAAAGGGCTGGGCTCACTTCACAAGGAGTGTGTCTGTGTGTGTTTGTTTGTGTGTTTCGTGTGTGTGTGTGAGTGAGTGCGCCTTTCTGCCTTCCTGCGTGCGTGCGTGCGTGCATGTGTGAGTGTGTGCGTGTGTGTGTGTGTGTGTGTGTGTGGGAGAGGCTGAGGGCGATTCTACAAAGCCTTGAGGGCCTTCATGTGATGTACTGTAAATACCTGGTGAAAGATCTCCTCTCTCTCTCACACACACACACACACACACACACACACACACACAAACACAGGTGCGGTGTCTCTGTTAGTATTGTGAGGACCTCCATGTGTTATTGGGATGTTTTTACCTGCATGCACCCACACTGGCCCAGATATACAGTATCTCACCCTATCCATTTATCTCTCTCTCTCTCCCATTTTTGTTTTACTTTCTCTGCCTGCTCTGTCTCTCTCCATATCATACAACCCCATATTTCTCTCTCACCGCAGGCAGTAGGTGGTAATGAGTTGACAGCCCAATCCTATAACGGATAATGAAGCCAGATGTAACACGGGTGCATGAAGTCACTGTGCGAGAGGAGAAAGGAGAGAGACAAGACCACACTGCACAGGCAACCTTGCAGAGCAGAGGTCACAATACACAAATGTAAAACAAAGCTCAAACATGGAACACACTGTTCTTCTCTTCTCTTTTCGTGTACTTTACTTAATTTCCTAAACGTTTTAAAAGTTAAGATGTGGCAAGGTTCTGTATACCACAATGAAAGAGGATGCCTAAAGACTGGACATGAAACGTAAGATGCTTTATATTTGCCTTCGGTTGTGCTTTTTCATTCCCCTCCCGACCTTAGCCTTTCAGTTCCGTCTGCCGCCACGCAAGGCGATGTTGCACCACTGCTTATTCTGACTCCGGACGCTCACTGGATATTCAAAGTTTATGCAAGCTTTTCAGAATGGTGCACAGTGTTGGCGGCGTGACCAGTGAAACATGCACTCCAAACATAATTGATTCGGGAGAATAGTTTAAAGTTACAAAACAACTTTTCCCAATATTAAATTACTATTTCTCGGGTGGAAGGGGAAAGGTTGGTCATTTTCACAGATGTTCCTCTCGTTTATTTAACCTGTCATGAACTGTCAATCAGTCGCAGCACGCCCAATGTTTTCAGAACTATCCTCATCTACCTCGCGCCTCCCTGCGTGAGTACAGTCAGAGAAATGTGTGGGCGCGCGTGTATGTGTATGTAGAGTCGGGGAGTTGTCAGATCGCGGAGGCAAGGAGCAGGAGCGAGAGAGAGAGAAAGAGTGTGTGTGAGCGAGTGAGATTGAGAAAGCGAGAGAGAGACAGAGAGAGGGAGGGGTTGAGAGAGAGAGAGAGAGAGAGAGAGAGAGAGAGAGAGAGAGAGAGAGAGAGAGAGAGAGAGAGAGAGAGAGAGAGAGAGAGAGAGAGAGAGAGAGAGAGAGAGAGAGAGAGAGAGAGAGAGAGAGAGAGAGAGAGAGAGAGAGAGAGAGAGAGAGAGCGTTCTCTCCCGGTGCACTTGGCAGTTAGTTGCGGGCTGCTGTGCTGTTGCTGTCGTGGCGGTGTGGCTAGTCGCGGGGAACTTTAGCACACTGGAGCCCGAAGTCCCACTCTCTCACCTGCGCAGTTCGGAGCTGCCATGGGTCTCGCGCCTGGATTGACTATCTTAATCTTTCTGTCGGCCTTTCTGCACACGAGTGGCCTATATATCGCCAGTAGCGTAGGTACGTAAACGTGGGACTGTTTATGTTTACAATATTTTGCTGTTTCCATACGCTGGGGGTCAATTGGGTAGACGCAACCTTCTGCGCGCCCAACATAGTAGCCTGGGCAGTAGGCTGCAGCTACTGTATATACACACCCTAAAAACGTCCCTTTTAAACTTTGGTTTAGTGGATGGATCAAGGTTAGTGGATCAAGGTTCCCGATACTTTTCCCGGAGACTGCTCTCTCTCTGTGCTGTGTCAGGACAGGCAGTGTTGTTAAGTGTGCGTTTCTCTCTCTCTTCTCCTCATCCCGCTCCTGACGCGGGCGGGCGGTTTAGCATTTCGGACAGTCAGGGCAGGGGAATTCACTTTGGCTGTGAAAGGATGCAAGGATAGGTTTGTTGTCGGCGTTTGCCATGGAGTAACCTTATGTGATTAGGTGGAGATAGAACCTATCGATTTGGTCACAAGAAGAGAAGGGTCGGATGTTTTCGATTAGAAATGAACATCTAATCCCCGTTACATTAGAGAATAATACTAGTCCTAATAATAATAACAATATACATTGCAGAATAATAACATTGCACAGTTTACGCTTAGTATCCATATCTCACTCATGTTTTGCAGAAAACTTTTATTTAGTGACCATGGGGAAATTATATAGCCTACCAAAACATGTTGGGCTCTGTTATCATGGAATCAGACAAGGAATCAGATTGATAAAATCTTGCAGGAATCAAGTATGTGGTGCACCTCACCCTCGCCTGCTTATTTGCACCGATATTAAATAATGATCTCGGTTACACTCATTGTAGCCCAGTGATTCAAACAAAACACCATAATATGTATTATCTGTGTTAAAATATCTGTTTAGATAATAATCATGCAAGTGATATTGAGAAGGACAGCGGAGAGTCGTTAGTGTCACTGACGTGATCTAGTGCTGCGGCTTTGAGTAGAGAGTAGTGATATGTGGGCGAGGCGCAGCGTTCTGTCACTAGCGCCCCGGAGGGAGCGTCTCTCTCACGCGTCTAAAAGCTGCCTCCGAGGGAGGTGTCACTGTCAGTGTCACAGTTATATTGCGGTGCGTCGCCAAGAAAACGGCCTACAGTGCATTAAGACCTGATTATGGGGAAGAAATAATGATGGTGATGCAATAGGCTAAAATACATTATATTAATTAGGCTGCATGTCTCTCCAAATGTTAACTCCATTGTAACCAGACTTCCCACAGCAAAACAAGCTGACAGTAACTACTCTCTTTCATCCGCTTGCTCTGCCCTCAGATTTAGCCTCACATTTAAGTGTTTTACCATTTTCTTTTCAGGACAACCATGGCTACAAGTGGAATATAACATGTACATAAACAGTTGCATTCGTGAGTTTTATTGACAAAGGTCAATAAAAATTTGGTCAGCCAATCAAAAACCTGATAATAAATGAATGTATAAGAACGCTGAAAGTATGGATATTGTTTGCTCATTGGGAAATTAATGTCCTACTAGTCAGTGTCAACTTAGAGTTTGTGATAGCAACTATGTGAACTTATAACAGTATTATAGACACA
Organism: Oncorhynchus kisutch; assembly: GCF_002021735.2. NCBI lineage: Eukaryota > Metazoa > Chordata > Actinopteri > Salmoniformes > Salmonidae > Oncorhynchus > Oncorhynchus kisutch. The sequence continues at coordinate 30,224,823 of NC_034192.2, read as the reverse complement.
TCCTTGGATTTCCTATGATCTTCTATGTAGAACCCCTTACCTTCGACTCTTGTGTGGCTTGTGAGTGTCATAGAGCAAACAGCACACAGCCCATCAAGGATGTGGGGTTGCATCTGGGTTCAGGGGTGGGGTGTGTATGTTTGTGTGTCTCTGTGTTGGGCAGGCTTATCTGTTTGAAGTCCATGCATATTTTCTCTGTGATCTAGAAGGGATGCAATTAGGAACAGAACATGACATCTCTAATGTAACCCCTCCCCTTTTCCCTAATTCTCTTTCCCAACTCTGCCTATCTCTCTCTGTCTAATTTTCTTATTCTCTCTCATTCCTGCCCTTTCCTATCCTCCTCATCTCCCCCTTCTCCATCCCTTCCTCATCTCCCACTTATCCTCCATCTGCATTCCTCTCTCACCTCTTCTCTCCTTCTTCTCCTCTCCCATCCTATCTCTCCCGCCAACCTCTCTCCTCCTCTACTCCCTTCTCCTCTGCTCTCCCTCCCTCACCACCATCCACCTATCCCCCTGTCCTTCTCCCTCTCTCCCTCCCCCTCTCCCCGCCTCCACCTGTCCCACTTGTCCCTCTCCACCCTCTCCTCCCACCACCCTTTTCTCCCTCATTTCCTATCCACCTGTCCCTCTTCCCATCTCTCCCCTCCTCCAACCTTCAGACTCCCTGCAGCATGTCCTGGGGGAGTATGGACTGGTGAGGCCCGTGAGCGTGGACGCAGACGGCCGCTTCCTGTCCCACGCCGTGTCGGCCGGCCGGCCGGGGGTGGGGGCGGGGCAGCCCCATAGGCGCTGGAGGAGGGAGACCGGAGAGAACGGGGGAGGAGGAGGAGATGAAGAAAGAGAGGAAATGTACGAGGAGGATGGAGGGCCCCGACACAGACAGCTTTACTACAAACGTCACCGTCTTCGGCCGGGAGTTCCACCTGCGTCTGCGGCACAATGCGCGACTGGTGGCCCCCGGAGCCAAGATGGAGTGGCACGATGATAACGACAGCAACGGGACAGCCACGCGCTCCGAGCCACTGCAGGGAGATTGTTTCTACGTGGGTGACGTCACAGACACGCCCGGAGCCACCGTAGCAATCAGCAACTGCGACGGCCTGGTGAGTTTGGGTTGTTTGGGTTAATGCCTGTGTCCGCTGTGAACAGCGCCCATCTAATTGTCTCTTAACACTTTTTTAGTTCTGTACTGAGTTTGACATTCGTCCCGCTCAAGTGTACTGCGCTGTATAGAATTTCCTGTGCGGTTCTTATTGCTGATTGGTGGTGCTTTATCGAGCTCTGTGCTTTATGAAAATCTAGCTCATTTGACTGGATGCATTGCATTGGTGATGTTTCTGTTTTTGTCAAATCTGTTTTTGCTGTTCAGGACTGTGTAAGGATGTTTTTCCTCAATTTAGATGGCCTGGAAGGCCTGTGGAGTGAGGTTATGAGTCGCCATTCCTATCCCAATCTTTAGATTGTGTGTGCTTATGTGTCAACGACTGCGAGAGAGAGAGAGAGAGAGAGAGAGAGAGAGAGAGAGCGAGAGCGAGAGAGGAGCCATGTCCGAGTTTCCATAGGAACGCCAGTGCGTAGACAGAGAGACAGAGAGAGAGAGGAAGAGAGAGAGGAAGAGCGAGAGCAAGAGAGAGAGAGAGAGAGAGAGAGAGGAAGAGCGAGAGCAAGAGAGAGAGAGAGAGAGGAAGAGCGAGAGCAAGAGAGAGAGAGAGAGAGAGACAGAGAGAGAGAGAGAGAGAGAGAGGAAGAGCGAGAGCGAGAGAGAGAGAGAGAGAGAGAGAGAGAGAGAGAGAGAGAGAGAGAGAGAGAGAGAGAGAGAGAGGAAGAGCAAGAGCGAGAGATAGAGAGAGAGAGAGACAGAGAGAGAGAGAGAGAGGAAAGAGCGAGAGCGAGAGAGAGAGAGAGACAGAGAGAGAGAGAGACAGAGAGAGAGAGAGAGGGAGAGAGGAAGAGCGAGAGCAAGAGAGAGAGAGAGAGAGAGAGAGAGAGAGAGAGAGAGAGAGAGAGAGAAGGAAGAGCGAGAGCAAGAGAGAGAGAGAGAGAGAGAGAGAGAGAGAGAGAGGGGAAAGAGAAAGAACTCTACTGTGTAACCCCTTGACTTCTCTCTGGTGACTCAGCATGCTTCCTGGTTGACCCCAGGGTTCAGAGGTCATGGAGGGGTCATGTTGCTATTTTGTTGATGCTCCTCGTTGAGGCCCACGTCGCCTGTACACACGTCGCGTGTGTAGTAGCTGAGTTGTGTTCTACTTGGCTCCACTTTCCACTCAGTCGAAGTCAGAGAGAGGTAACACTGAAGTTTGTTATACAGATGTCATTTGATATATTGAAATAGGCTATGTGATTTGCTTGAGTGTGTTTATTGAAATGATCAAATCAAAAGATTAAGAGTTAGTTGTATTTCTGTTGTCAATGCAATGTTAGGTAGGTATTTTGAAGACTAAATGTAGTGAGCGATGGGTTTGAAATGTCATGCATGGATATTTGGTCTGTGTGTTTGTCTCGGGGGGTGGAGGAGAGGGAGGCCCCAATGACCTGCATTTTTTTGTCACTGTGGGACTGTGTATGTGTTTTTGACTTGCCTGCAGAGAAGAGAGGAGGAGAAGAGGAGGACAGGACCCCTCCTCTTAGGGAATAAGAAGAGGAGAAGGGAGGGAAAGAAGAGAAGGGAGGAAGAGAAGAGGAGGACAGGACCCCTCCTCTTAGGGAATAAGAAGAGGAGAAGGGAGGGAAAGAAGAGAAGGGAGGAAGAGAAGAGGAGGACAGGACCCCTCCTCTTAGGGAATAAGAAGAGGAGAAGGGAGGGAAAGAAGAGAAGGGAGGAAGAGAAGAGGAGGACAGGACCCCTCCTCTTAGGGAATAAGAAGAGGAGAAGGGAGGGAAAGAAGAGAAGGGAGGAAGAGAAGAGGAGGACAGGACCCCTCCTCTTAGGGAATAAGAAGAGGAGAAGGGAGGGAAAGAAGAGAAGGGAGGAAGAGAAGAGGAGGACAGGACCCCTCCTCTTAGGGAATAAGAAGAGGAGAAGGGAGGGAAAGAAGAGAAGGGAGGAGGAGAAGAGGAGGACAGGACCCCTCCTCTTAGGGAATAAGAAGAGGAGAAGGGAGGGAAAGAAGAGAAGGGAGGAGAGGATGTTCCTTCATTAGACCATTGTTCATTAGTCGACAGCCAACAACTGGAGCCGTTTAGAGCTGAGTACACTGGGGACCCTTTGACCAGCTGAGAGAGCAGGCACCCAGCCAGCAGCCAGACAGCCAGCCAGTAGCCAGCCAATATACTGCCAGCATGGGCACAAGGGGCAGGCCCTACACCACCTCTCTGCTCTGCTCTGGCCTGCCCCCAGCTCACTGCCTGGCCACTAGCCACAATCCAGAGAGAGGGGAAAGGGAGAGAGAAAAGGAGAGAAAGGGAGAGTGAGGAGATGGGAATGAAGGGAGTGGCAGAGAGGAGAGGGGTGAAGGAAAAGACAGGGAGGGAGAAAAAGAGACAGAAGGGGAGCCAAAGCAGAGTGCAGAGAAACCAAGAGACAAGGAGAGAGACAGGGAGAGAGGAGAGAGAGAGAGAATGAGAACAAGGCTGGTGTGGAAAAATGAATGGTCTTTGAGGTGAATTTGTTTCTTGTGAAGAAAGCCTATGTGATCAACTGGTGAGGTCTTGTTGAGTAGTTGAGGAGAGGCGGCACGGCACAGTGGGGAAAAGGGCGTTGGAGATGGTGGTCATGTGGTGGTGGGGTAAAGGAAAATTTAATTACAGCATGACTGTAGTATGCCCCTTCCCTCAGACTCCCCCTCATGTGGGAGAGAATTTATTTTAGTGGAAGAATTTCAGTACAGAAATCATATCCTAAACTTACCTAACCTAGCCTCTTGGAATATTTTATACATCCGTGTGTGTGTGTGTGTGTTTATAAACCTCGTCCCACTAATGGCTTTCCCCCTGGCCTAGCATACTCGGTCAAAGCTAAAGAAGCTGTTCGAAGTGTGTGTGTGTCATTCTCTGCTCTCCTGTATGCATTAGAAAGACAGCCAGGCTGGAGAAAGAGAGAGCGTGTGTGTGTGTGTGTTTGGGGATTTTTCCGTAGCAGAGGGAGAGAGAGAGAGAGCAAAAGATAGAGAGATAGAGAGAGAGAGAGAGAGAGAGAGAGATGTGTGGAATGTACAGTAGAGTGTGTTAGCCCAGAGGAGAAGAGAGGAAAGGCAGTTCCTGCTGTTCTTCTGTTTCCTGCCACCACTGTTCTCCTCATCCTAGCCCAGACCACAGACAGAGAGAGGGGGATAGGGGGGGGAGGAAGAGAAAGAGGAGGGAAAGGGAGAGAGAGAGGAGGGAGGGAAAGGGAAAGGGAGAGAGAGGAGGGATAAACAGAGCGAGAAAGAGGTCTGTATTAACTTGAACTGATTGCCTGATCCCAACACATGGACTGTACATAAGCTTGTACATATGTTTTGTACTGTAAACTATTAAATAAAATAGCAGTCTTCATAAAGACATTCTCACAGCCATCTAAACTTACATTCCAGATGGACCAGGCTCGAGATAATCAGAGGGTGCAGCCAAATGATAGGGCGGCATTGTGTTGCCGTGGGAACATAGAGTCAGGCAGGTATACAGGTATGGATTCAGCCAATAGGAAGGCCCGGAGAGGGAGAGAGGGAGTACTTCATTGGCTGGAACTGGAAGCTGGGCAGAGAGCATAAAATCACATAAAGAAACTGATGATTTATGGGATCTCTATGGGTCCCAGACCTTTCTCTAATGTACGTCTCAATCTAACAATCAGACAGATAGAAAGACAGATTGACAAAAGGATAGACGGGCGGTGGATGGCAGACCTGTCATCATCCCTGCTAACCTTTAGCAACAGGTGGGAGAACACCTGGACAGCAGAGACATGTATTACACCCACACACAAGTCGCATACACACACACACACACACACACACACACACACACACACACACACACACACACACACACACACACACACACACACACACACACACACACACACACACACACACACACACACACACACACACACACACACACACACACACACACACACACACGCATGGTGAAACAAGTGTTGGGCTCAATTCAGAATTGATTTGAGAATGCCTCAAATTCTAATTTTTGTTGAATTTGAGAGCATGTATTTGTTGATTGAATATATAGTGCAATGAATGATTTATTGGGCCACTTTTGTGTAAGGTTTTGCCAAAAGAGTTTACAGGGGAATAGTGTTTACGGTTATGGGAAATGTGTGTGTGTGTTTTTGGGAATGACGTAAGGCTATGGGTTTTAGTGCTACAGGAACCAGTTTTTGTGTTTACAGTAAGCAATCAAGGAAATCTGTAAAGGGAATATAATTGAATTCAGTGACATTAAATTAAATTGCCTCTTCTATTCTATATTAGGTGTAGTCTATAGAAATATACAGGTAACAGCCAAAATAAAGGAAACACCAACATAAAGTGTCTTAATAGGGTGCTGGGCCACCACGAATCTGAACAGCTTCAATGCACCTTGGCATAGATTCTACAAGGAGGGACGTGACACCATTCTTCCATAAAAAAATGAAATAATTTGATGTTTTGTTGAAGGAGGTGGGAAACTGTCTCAGGCGCCACTACAAAATCTTCCATAGGTTTCCAATTGGGTTGAGATCTGGTAACTGAGAGGGCCATGGCATATGTGTCACGTTCGTTATAACGACGAGACCAAGGCACAGCGTGATAAGAAAACATTCTTCTTTTAATTACACAAAGAACACTAAACAAACGACAGTGCCGCTATAAGACACGAGTGCTGACAGGCAACTACATATAGACAATAACCCACAAAGCCAAAATGGACAATGGCAACCTAAATAGGATCCCCAATCAGAGACAACGATAAACAGCTGCCTCTGATTGGGAACCAATTCAGGCCACCATAGACCGACATTTACCTAGACAAACCAAAAACCCACAGATATACAAAAAACCCTAGACAAGGAAAAAACACACATACCACCCTCGTCACACCCTGACCTAACCAAAATAATAAAGGAAACAAAGATAACCAAGGTCAGGGCGTGACGATATGGTTTAAATCGTTTCCTTGCTCATCAAACCATTCAGTTGCCGCTCGTGCCCTGTGGCTGGGTCCATTGTCATCCTGTGGGGACATAGCCATGGTAGCAAATATAATGGCCTGCCCAGCATTTTTATACAGTACATGACCCTAAGCATGATGGGATGTTAATTGCTTAATTTACTCAGGAATCAGACATTTGTGGAAGAACCTGCTTTCAATATACTTTGTATCCCTCATTTGTGACTGGTCTCAGGAAACTCGGCGTATGTCGGCGCGTCACTACTTCCCAGGAGCGCTATTTGAGCGTAATCATTTTTTTAATTCATCAAAACAGAATAACTATTTTTTTTAAAACATATGCATAACCATGGTAGCAATTGAAAGAGAACAGTTTGCAGATTGTGGGTCAATTATTGGACCAAAGGTGAGGACACATGAGTCCACCTGACACAAGACTGAATCCAATATTACCCTGTTGATATGATGTGCATTCCACATTTACTGTACTTTTCACAGCATTTGTCCATAACGTAATTTGAAAATGCTCTCAATACATTCAGTAACACAATAAGACTATTCATTGACATTTTGGAGTATGTGCAGGATGAAAAAAAAACAACTATTACAAGGGCTTGAGTGAGATGTGTCTCAAAGTGGCCACACACCTCTTCAAACTGTGCACAGTTCCGAAATAATTTCATTGCCTTCAACTATAAGGTGCTTTTATTTATTTATTTTTTTAGCTCTTTTAGCTTTGCCATTGAGGAACTGAAGCAAGCACACTTTTTTGTTGTTGTTGTATGGGAGCACAGTCCTGTGTCCTCACCAGCACACAATTACTGTGCTCCTGTACAAACTGTTGTTTGTACAGGAGCACAGCCCTGTATCCTCACCATCACACAATTACTGTTGTTTGTACAGGAACACAGCCCTGTGTACCCACCATCACACAATTACTGTTGTTTGTACAGGAACACAGCCCTGTGTCCCCACCAGCACACAATTACTGTTGTTTGCACAGGAACACAGCCCTGTGTCCCCACCATCACACAATTACTGTTGTTTGTACAGGAACACAGCCCTGTGTCCCCACCAGCACACAATTACTGTTGTTTGCACAGGAACACAGCCCTGTGTCCCCACCATCACACAATTACTGTTGTTTGTACAGGAACGCAGCCCTGTGTCCCCACCATCACACAATTACTGTTGTTTGTACAGGAACGCAGCCCTGTGTCCCCACCATCACACAATTACTGTTGTTTGTACAGGAACACAGCCCTGTGTCCCCACCATCACACAATTACTGTTGTTTGTACAGGAACGCAGCCCTGTGTCCCCACCATCACACAATTACTGTTGTTTGTACAGGAACGCAGCCCTGTGTCCCCACCATCACACAATTACTGTTGTTTGTACAGGAACACAGCCCTGTGTCCCCACCATCACACAATTACTGTTGTTTGTACAGGAACACAGCTCTGTGTCCCCACCATCACACAATTACTGTTGTTTGTACAGGAACACAGACCTGTGTCCCCACCATCACACAATTACTGTTGTTTGTACAGGAACACAGCCCTGTGTCGCCACCATCACACAATTACTGTTGTTTGTACAGGAACACAGCCCTGTGTCCCCACCATCACACAATTACTGTTGTTTGTACAGGAACACAGCCCTGTGTCACCACCATCACACAATTACTGTTGTTTATACAGGAACACAGCCCTGTGTCCCCACCATCACACAATTACTGTTGTTTGTACAGGAACACAGACCTGTGTCCCCACCATAACACAATTACTGTTGTTTGTACAGGAACACAGCCCTGTGTCGCCACCATCACACAATTACTGTTGTTTGAACAGGAACACAGCCCTGTGTCCCCACCATCACACAATTACTGTTGTTTGTACAGGAACACAGCCCTGTGTCCCCACCATCACACAATTACTGTTGTTTGTACAGGAACACAGCCCTGTGTCCCCACCATCACACAATTACTGTTGTTTGTACAGGAACACAGCCCTGTGTCCCCACCATCACAAAATTACTGTTGTTTGTACAGGAACACAGCGCTGTGTCCCCACCATCACACAATTACTGTTGTTTGTACAGGAACACAGCTCTGTGTCCCCACCATCACACAATTACTGTTGTTTGTACAGGAACACAGACCTGTGTCCCCACCATCACACAATTACTGTTGTTTGTACAGGAACACAGCCCTGTGTCGCCACCATCACACAATTACTGTTGTTTGTACAGGAACACAGCCCTGTGTCCCCACCATCACACAATTACTGTTGTTTGTACAGGAACACAGCCCTGTGTCACCACCATCACACAATTACTGTTGTTTGTACAGGAACACAGCCCTGTGTCCCCACCATCACACAATTACTGTTGTTTGTACAGGAACACAGCCCTGTGTCCCCACCATCACACAATTACTGTTGTTTGTACAGGAACACAGACCTGTGTCCCCACCATAACACAATTACTGTTGTTTGTACAGGAACACAGCCCTGTGTCGCCACCATCACACAATTACTGTTGTTTGAACAGGAACACAGCCCTGTGTCCCCACCATCACACTATTACTGTTGTTTGTACAGGAACACAGACCTGTGTCCCCACCATCACACAATTACTGTTGTTTGTACAGGAACACAGCCCTGTGTCCCCACCATCACAAAATTACTGTTGTTTGTACAGGAACACAGCCCTGTGTCCCCACCATCACACAATTACTGTTGTTTGTACAGGAACACAGCTCTGTGTCCCCACCATCACACAATTACTGTTGTTTGTACAGGAACACGGACCTGTGTCCCCACCATCACACAATTACTGTTGTTTGTACAGGAACACAGCCCTGTGTCGCCACCATCACACAATTACTGTTGTTTGTACAGGAACACAGCCCTGTGTCCCCACCATCACACAATTACTGTTGTTTGTACAGGAACACAGCCCTGTGTCACCACCATCACACAATTACTGTTGTTTGTACAGGAACACAGCCCTGTGTCCCCACCATCACACAATTACTGTTGTTTGTACAGGAACACAGCCCTGTGTCCCCACCATCACACAATTACTGTTGTTTGTACAGGAACACAGACCTGTGTCCCCACCATAACACAATTACTGTTGTTTGTACAGGAACACAGCCCTGTGTCCCCACCATCACACAATTACTGTTGTTTGTACAGGAACACAGCTCTGTGTCCCCACCATCACACAATTACTGTTGTTTGTACAGGAACACAGACCTGTGTCCCCACCATCACACAATTACTGTTGTTTGTACAGGAACACAGCCCTGTGTCGCCACCATCACACAATTACTGTTGTTTGTACAGGAACACAGCCCTGTGTCCCCACCATCACACAATTACTGTTGTTTGTACAGGAACACAGCCCTGTGTCACCACCATCACACAATTACTGTTGTTTATACAGGAACACAGCCCTGTGTCCCCACCATCACACAATTACTGTTGTTTGTACAGGAACACAGCCCTGTGTCCCCACCATCACACAATTACTGTTGTTTGTACAGGAACACAGACCTGTGTCCCCACCATAACACAATTACTGTTGTTTGTACAGGAACACAGCCCTGTGTCGCCACCATCACACAATTACTGTTGTTTGTACAGGAACACAGCCCTGTGTCCCCACCATCACACAATTACTGTTGTTTGTACAGGAACACAGACCTGTGTCCCCACCATCACACAATTACTGTTGTTTGTACAGGAACACAGCCCTGTGTCCCCACCATCACAAAATTACTGTTGTTTGTACAGGAACACAGCCCTGTGTCCCCACCATCACACAATTACTGTTGTTTGTACAGGAACACAGCTCTGTGTCCCCACCATCACACAATTACTGTTGTTTGTACAGGAACACAGACCTGTGTCCCCACCATCACACAATTACTGTTGTTTGTACAGGAACACAGCCCTGTGTCGCCACCATCACACAATTACTGTTGTTTGTACAGGAACACAGCCCTGTGTCCCCACCATCACACAATTACTGTTGTTTGTACAGGAACACAGCCCTGTGTCACCACCATCACACAATTACTGTTGTTTGTACAGGAACACAGCCCTGTGTCCCCACCATCACACAATTACTGTTGTTTGTACAGGAACACAGCCCTGTGTCCCCACCATCACACAATTACTGTTGTTTGTACAGGAACACAGACCTGTGTCCCCACCATAACACAATTACTGTTGTTTGTACAGGAACACAGCCCTGTGTCGCCACCATCACACAATTACTGTTGTTTGAACAGGAACACAGCCCTGTGTCCCCACCATCACACTATTACTGTTGTTTGTACAGGAACACAGACCTGTGTCCCCACCATCACACAATTACTGTTGTTTGTACAGGAACACAGCCCTGTGTCCCCACCATCACACAATTACTGTTGTTTGTACAGGAACACAGCCCTGTGTCCCCACCATCACACAATTACTGTTGTTTGTACAGGAACACAGACCTGTGTCCCCACCATCACACAATTACTGTTGTTTGTACAGGAACACAGCCCTGTGTCCCCACCATCACAAAATTACTGTTGTTTGTACAGGAACACAGCCCTGTGTCCCCACCATCACACAATTACTGTTGTTTGTACAGGAACACAGCTCTGTGTCCCCACCATCACACAATTACTGTTGTTTGTACAGGAACACAGACCTGTGTCCCCACCATCACACAATTACTGTTGTTTGTACCGGAACACAGCCCTGTGTCGCCACCATCACACAATTACTGTTGTTTGTACAGGAACACAGCCCTGTGTCCCCACCATCACACAATTACTGTTGTTTGTACAGGAACACAGCCCTGTGTCACCACCATCACACAATTACTGTTGTTTGTACAGGAACACAGCCCTGTGTCCCCACCATCACACAATTACTGTTGTTTGTACAGGAACACAGCCCTGTGTCCCCACCATCACACAATTACTGTTGTTTGTACAGGAACACAGACCTGTGTCCCCACCAATACACATTTACTGTTGTTTGTACAGGAACACAGCCCTGTGTCGCCACCATCACACAATTACTGTTGTTTGAACAGGAACACAGCCCTGTGTCCCCACCATCACACTATTACTGTTGTTTGTACAGGAACACAGACCTGTGTCCCCACCATCACACAATTACTGTTGTTTGTACAGGAACACAGCCCTGTGTCCCCACCATCACACAATTACTGTTGTTTGTACAGGAACACAGACCTGTGTCCCCACCATCACACAATTACTGTTGTTTGTACAGGAACACAGCCCTGTGTCCCCACCATCACACAATTACTGTTGTTTGTACAGGAACACAGCCCTGTGTCCCCACCATCACACAATTACTGTTGTTTGTACAGGAACACAGACCTGTGTCCCCACCATAACACAATTACTGTTGTTTGTACAGGAACACAGCCCTGTGTCGCCACCATCACACAATTACTGTTGTTTGAACAGGAACACAGCCCTGTGTCCCCACCATCACACTATTACTGTTGTTTGTACAGGAACACAGACCTGTGTCCCCACCATCACACAATTACTGTTGTTTGTACAGGAACACAGCCCTGTGTCCCCACCATCACACAATTACTGTTGTTTGTACAGGAACACAGCCCTGTGTCCCCACCATCACACAATTACTGTTGTTTGTACAGGAACACAGACCTGTGTCCCCACCATCACACAATTACTGTTGTTTGTACAGGAACACAGCCCTGTGTCCCCACCATCACACAATTACTGTTGTTGTTTACCCAATCTAAAAACATTCCATCATGTTGAAGGCTTAATCTATTGCCAGCATGGCTAGCTACAGTACGTTATAAAATCTGATCTTACAGGGTTAGGCTTTCAAACGGCACGTCAGACTAAGAGATTGTCATTTTGATTGCGCATAGAATGGAGTCATGAGTGCATTCAAGCGTGTGTTCCGTGACTAATTTCCTTTGCAACATGTCAAACATTCTGTTCAGGACAACCCAGGGTATAACGCATGTCATCTTTGTAACAGTGGATCAAACACATTGATCATGAATGTTGATACTGTAAATAACACAAGTTTTCAAATATGGAAATGGTAAGTGCACATTTGGACTCGTGGGTGTGTGGTTTGCTGGTATGACATCAAAGTGGTATTTATATATTATGATCTTCAACAACTCATCTTTCAGAACACATTTCCCTCAGTCAGGCAGCAACAAATGTGCAAATGTAGCCTAATTCGCTGGAGGTTTGGGGGCATCTTCTTGTCTTGCTCGCTTCTCAAGTTTATAACGGCTGTTAGTCAAAACCCATGCAGCGCTGTGACACAAAGCACCTAAGTTCCTATTAAGGTGCTTGTTAATGACACGGGATGACAGTGTCTGTGAGTGGAAAGGGCTACAATTAATGATAGAGGAAAACAAAACCCGTATGTGGATATTCCTAGTAGAGGTCGACCGATTAATCGGCATGGCTGATTAATTAGGGCCGATTTCAAGGTTTCATAACAATCGGTAATCGGCATTTTTGGACGCCGAAGTTAAGTTGCTAGCTAACATAAAATTTATCTTATAAAAAACAATCAATCTTCACATAATCACTAGTTAACTGCACATGGTTGATGATATTACTAGGTTAACTAGCTTGTCCTGCATTGCATGTAATCAATGCGGTGCCTGTTAATTTATCAGCGAATCACAGCATACTTCGCCAAACGGGGGATGATTTAACAAAAGCGCATTCGCGAAAAAAGCACAATCGTTGCACGAATGTACCTAACCATAAACATCAATGCCTTTCTAAAAAATCAATACACAGAAGTACACTGCTCAAAAAATAAAGGGAACACTAAAATAACACATCCTAGATCTGAATGAATGAAATATTCTTATTAAATACTTTTTTCTTTACATAGTTGAATGTGCTGACAACAAAATCAAACAAAATTTTTCGATGGAAATCAAATTTATCAACCCATGGAGGTCTGGATTTGGAGTCACACTCAAAATTAAAGTGGAAAACCACACTACAGGCTATCCAACTTTGATGTAATGTCCTTAAAACAAGTCAAAATGAGGCTCAGTAGTGTGTGTGGCCTCCACGTGCCTGTATGATCTCCCTACAATGCCTGGGCATGCTCCTGATGAGGTTGCGGATGGTCTCCTGAGGGATCTCCTCCCAGACCTGGACTAAAGCATCTGCCAAATCCTGGACAGTCTGTGGTGCAACGTGGCGTTGGTGGATGGGAGCGAGACATGATGTCCCAGATGTGCTCAATGGATTCAGGTCTGGAAGGAAGGCACATGAGGTCTAGCATTGTCTTGCATTAGGAGGAACCCAGGGCCAACCGCACCAGCATATGGTCTCACAAGGGGTCTGAGGATCACATCTTGGTACCTAATGGCAGTCAGGCTACCTCTGGCGAGCACATGGAGGGCTGTGCGGCCCCCCAAAGAACTGCCACCCCACACCATGACTGACCCACCGCCAAACCGGTCATGCTGGAGGATGTTGCAGGCAGCAGAACGTTCTCCACGGCATCTCCAGACTTTGTCACGTCTGTCACATGTGCTCAGTGTGAACCTGCTTACATCTGTGAAGAGCACAGGGCGCCAGTGGCGAATTTGCCAATCTTGGTGTTCTCTGGCAAATGCCAAACGTCCTGCACGGTGTTGGGCTGTAAGCACAACCCCCACCTGTGGACGTCGGGCCCTCATACCACCCTCATGGAGTCTGTTTCTGACCGTTTGAGAAGACACATGCATATTTGTGGCTTGCTGGAGGTCATTTTGCAGGGGTCTGGCAGTGCTCCTCCTGCTCCTCCTTGCACATCAGCTTGCGAGCTGTGGCAAGAAGGTTTGCTGTGTCTGTCAGCGTAGTGTCCATAGCATGGAGGCGCTTGATGTGCCATCCTGGATGAGCTGCACTACCTGAGCCACTTGTGTGGGTTGTAGACTCCGTCTCATGCTACCACTAGAGTGAAAGCACCGCCAGCATTCAAAAGTGACCAAAACATCAGCCAGGAAGCATAGGAACTGAGAAGTGGTCTGTGGTCACCACCTGCAGAACCACTCCTTTATTCGGGGTGTCTTGCTAATTGCCTATCATTTCCACCTGTTGTCTATTCCATTCTATTTGCACAACAGCATGTGTTGCTTCCTATGTGGACAGTTTGATTTCACAGAAATGTGATTGACTTAGAGTTACATTGTGTTGTTTAGGTGTTCCCTTTATTTTTTTGAGCAGTGTATATTGTTTTAAACCTATATATTTAGTTAAAAGAATTTCATGTTAACAGGCAATATTAACTAGGGAAATTGTGTCACATCTCTTGCGTTCATTGCACCCAGAGTCAGGGTATATGCAACAGCAAACTAATTTGCCAGAATTGTATATAATTCCGAAATAACATTGAAGGTTGTGCAATGTAACAGCAATATTTAGACTTAAATCAGCCAAGACAAGTTTGGTTCATCCTTGGGAGAAATTTCCAAACGCCTGAACGTACCGCGTTCATCTGTACAAACAATAGTACACAAGTATAAACACCATGGGACCACACAGCCGTCATACCACTCAGGAAGAAGACGCATTCTGTCTCCTAGAGGTGAACGTACTTTGGTGAGAAAAGTGCAAATCAATCCCAGAACAACAGCAAAGGACCTTGTGAATATGTTGGAGGAAACAGGTACAAAAGTATCTATATCCACAGTAAAACGAGTCCTATATCGACATAACCTGAAAGGCCGCTGAGCAAGGAAGAAGCCACTGCTCCAAAACCACCATAAAATAGCCAGACTATGGTTTGCAACTGCACATGGGGACAAAGATCATACTTTTTGGAGAAATGTCCTCTGGTGTGATTAAACAAAAATAGAACTGTTTGTCCATAATGACCATCGTTATGTTTGGAGGAAAAAGGGGGAGGCTTACAAGCTGTGAACCGTGAAACACGGGGGTGGCAGCATCATGTTGTGGTGGTGCTTTGCTGCAGGAGGGACTCGTGCACTTCACAAAATAGGTGGCATCATGAGGCAGGAAAATGATGTGGATATATTGAAGCAACATCTCAAGACATGTTAAAGCTTGGTCGCAAATGGGTCTTCCAAATGGACAATGACCTCAAGTATAGTTCCGAAGTTGTTGCAAAATGGCTTAAGGAACAACAAAGTCAAGGTATTGGAGTGGCCATCACAAAGCCCTGACCTCAATCCAATAGAAAATTTGTGGGCAGACCTGAAAAAGCGTATGCGAGCAAGGAGACCTTTTTGTGGAAGGCTACCCGAAATGTTTGACCCAAGTTAACCAATTTAAAGGCGATGCTACCAAATACTAATTGAGTGTATGTGAACTTCTGACCAACTGGGAATGTGATGAAAGATATAAAAGCTTAAATAAATCATTCTCTCAACTATTATTCTGACAATTCACATTCTTTAAAATAAATTGGTGATTCTAACTGACCTAAAACAGGGAATTTTTACTTTGATTAAATGACAGGAAATGTGAAAAACTGAGTTTAAATGCATTTGGCTAAGGTGTATGTAAACTTCCAACTTCAACTTTATATGAAATACAAATGGTATAGAGAGACATAGTCGATGCGTCATATTTCCTATAATAACTACAACCTAAAACTTATTAACTGGGAATATTGAAGAACTGGGATATTGAACCACCAGCTTTCATTTGTTCTCATGTTCTGAGCAAGGAACTTAAACGTTAGCTTTTTTACATGGCACATATTGCACTTTTACGTTCTTCTCCAACACTGTGTTTTTGCATTATTTAAACAAAATTTAGCATGTTTCATTATCTATTTAAGGCTAAATATATATTTTTTATGTATTATATTCATTTCAAATAATAGTGTTCATTGTTCATTCAGTTTTGTTGTAATTGCCATTATTGCAAATATATATATAATGAAATCGGCCTATTTAATCGGTATTGGCTTTTTTGGTCCTCCAATAATCGGTATCGGTATCGGCGTTGAAAAATCATAATCGGTCGACCTCTAATTCTTAGTTATTATATTTCCTTAATCACTTCAATTCTGTTCAATATGGGGAAAATACTACATTTCCCAGCGTGCATTAGTTTAACCTTCAAGTTGTTCCTCAAGTTGCCTGAGGCCCTCAAAAAGAAGGCCAGAAAATGAAATGGTTGACGCCTCCATATGCGGAGTTCGGCGCAAGACGACCATTACACCCGATGACGTATTTCTGTGAACGTGCTTAGCTAGCCAACGTCGCCATGATATCACCGACAAGTTTGATCTGGGATTTCTATCGGAGACACAGTTTTAGCCTATCTTCATACTCTTACATCTTTGACTAAGGTTACCAGAGAAACATATATCCTTTGGTTTCTGGAAGTGTGACCTGTCAGATTCAATAAAACTCATGTTCTGTGACTGAGTGGGATTTCTCTGAATTGCTCTGAATTAAATTCCACTTCCTGTCACTCAAACTCAAATTCTATATCCTGTGGGGTGTGGCCAATTCAATTCGAATTTCAACTAAATTCCAAAATTCTGAGTTGAGAGATGTATGGTGATCAGAGAGTGTTTCCCTCACTCTTTAATCTTTTCTCTCCCTCGCCTGTAGTCATGGTTATGAGTGACAGACGCTGTCTCGGGTTAAACCTGTCATGTTGCCTAGACGCCCCTGCTCTTTTAAAAATATTTAAAAAATCTCTTTCTGTTTCCCCCTCCTGCACCCCCATCTCTCTCCTCCCCTTCCCTCTCTTGTTCTCTCTCCATCTTCCACCTCTGTTTCTCGCTCCCCCCCCCCCCCCTTTCCTTTGGCCACTAGCGGTAGAGACAGGGGGATAGCCCGCCTAATGATGCTATTAAAAGTGCCAGGGAGGAGAGGAGAGGCACTGCTTTTGTTTCTCGACACCCACAGATTCAGACCTAGATTACATCCCTCACTGAGAGAGAGAGAGCGAGAGAGAGAGAGAGAGAGAGAGAGAGAGAGAGAGAGAGAGAGAGAGAGAGAGAGAGAGACAGACAGACAGACAGACAGACAGACAGACAGACAGACAGACAGACAGACAGACAGACAGACAGACAGACAGACAGACAGACAGACAGACAGACAGACAGACAGACAGACAGACAGAGAAAGAGGCAGAGAGTGAGACAGAGAACGAAAAAGAGACAGCGACAGGCAGGCTGACAGACAGACAGACAGACAGGCTGACAGACAGACAGACAGACAGACCGATAGGCAGGCTGACAGACAGACAGGTCCACATGGCTCCTTTAGCAGGCTGACAGACAGACAGACCGACCGATAGGTCCACATGGCTCCTTTAGCAGGCTGACAGACAGACAGACCGACCGATAGGTCCACATGGCTCCTTTAGCAGGCTGACAGACAGACAGACCGACCGATAGGTCCACATGGCTCCTTTAGCAGGCTGACAGACAGACAGACAGACAGACAGACAGACAGACAGACAGACAGACAGGCTGACAGACAGACAGACAGACAGACAGACAGACAGACAGACAGACAGACAGACAGACAGACAGACAGACAGACAGACAGACAGACAGGCAGGCAGGCAGGCAGGCAGGCTGACAGACAGACAGACAGACAGACAGACCGACCGACCGATAGGTCCACATGGCTCCTTTAGCAGGCTGACAGACAGACAGACAGACAGACAGGCTGACAGACAGACAGACAGACAGACAGACAGACAGGCAGGCAGGCAGGCAGGCAGGCAGGCAGGCAGGCAGGCAGGCAGGCTGACAGACAGACAGACAGACAGACAGACAGACAGACAGACAGACAGACAGACAGACAGACAGACAGACAGGCAGGCAGGCTGACAGACAGACAGACAGACCGACCGATAGGTCCACATGGCTCCTTTAGCAGGCTGACAGACAGACAGACAGACAGACAGGCAGGCAGGCAGGCAGGCTGACAGACAGACCGACCGACCGATAGGTCCACATGGCTCCTTTAGCAGGCTGTCTTCTCTTGTTTTAGTCCTGTTCTATTCCCTAGTTAAGAGTTGCTCACACAAGTGGGGTTATAGGGGAAGGGTGTTGCTCTCTTTCTCCTTTCTATGGAGGATGAACTGTTATGTTATAAGCAGCACAGTGGGTTGTTGATAACATAACGAGATGTTAGGTACAGGTGCTGCGTTTCATAGCCCGTAGGTTCTGAGGTTGTGTCTGTCTGTGTGTGTGTGTATGTGTGAGTATGTGTGTTATTAGTGCACAGCATGAGCTGCCAGATGCTCATGTTATTTTGGTATTTGCGTTGAAAATACTATTTTATAACCACCTCAGAATTCAGAAACAAGCGCAAAAGCGAAAGGCATTTACAGGTGTTCCAAATGGATGGTTCTAGATCCGATCGGATTTGCCAAGGCCCCAAACAATAGCTTTTAGCGTTTTGTGATGTTACTCTTAGATGCTCTAAAAGTTGTGGTTACACATTAATTCACAGTGCTTTCTCACAATTCTTACCAGTTAAATGCGATGCCTCTATATGTCTATAAATACAATCTGCCAGGCCGTCATTCTAAATAAGAGTTTGTTCTAATTTGAACCTGTCTTGTAAAATAAAGGTGTGTGGAGACTTTTGCCTGTTTCTCCAGCTTTGCCTTTTGCCTCCAGCACCTTCACAAATCATCTTTGGTTGTGCGGTCGATTCTGCCTATTATGGTAAAATAAATTTTAAATAAATATATAAATGGTTAGCTATGCAGTATTCAATATTTAGTTCCGTAGGATGACACATTCTCCTGGATGGCTGTGCCTATCACGGTCACTCTTGTTGCCGTGTAACAGAGGAGAGATACTCTACACTACAGTTTATACAGAGCTACTGTACTGCACAGTCCTCCCCATCCTGCTCTAGTATCTCATGTCAGCTGAGGACTTAATCATCTCAGTTTACAGCCAAGCCAGTCACATCAGGCAGGCATGGCAGTGTTGAGGCTGGGGCCTGATGATCACAATAATAAACTCCTCCTAAGTGAAAATGACATGGCCATTTACCCCAGACAGCCCTGTAACACACAGTCATTACATCTAAATTACATAGCCATAGAAAACCATTCAGCCATCCAAGAAGTGGCGTGCGGTGTGGGGGCTTGGGCCTCTCTATAGGCCTCTCTATAGTGTGTTTTTCATTTACCCACTGAGCCGGGGTCAGACGATGAGAAGCTCTTCACTGTAATCAGCTGAAATTGAAATGATGACATCAATTACAGAGCATCACCACAGCTGTTATTGACCCCGGTCGTCCCTGAGTGGTGGAGAGAGGAGGGGCTGCAGGGGCTGCAGGGAGAGTAGGGTGCGGGAGCACTGAGGCTGGCTGGATACGAAATAGCGAGAAAGAGAGAGAGACTCTGATTGCAGATTCCATCCTGCAGCGTACCACACTCAAACACAATTACTAAATCTAGGGCTAATATCAAGCAGCCAGCCGGTAGGGACGCTCTCACAGAGGTACGCCACTGCTACGGTATCCAGCTCAGAGCACAGCAGACTTTTAACACAGCTGTGATTACTGCCTGCCTCTCACTTACTGGACTTAACCTATTTCTCTCTCTCTCTCTCTCTCTCTCTCTCTCTCTCTCTCTCTCTCTCTCTCTCTCTCTCTCTCTCTCTCTCTCTCTCTCTCTCTATGAAGTGATTAATTTACAATATTAATATAATTAAAATAATAATGATCTAGATTGTCAACGGGACAATCAGTAACAACAATAATGAAGGGTACCCTACAATGGACAATAACAATAACAATGGCATAGTTGACATGTGCAGACATTGTCCCCCATTTTATGCCAGGCAGCAATGCAGTGTGCTGCCAACCCACGTGTCTGTCTGTCTGTCCGTCCGTCCGTCCGTGCTTTATTGCATGAAAAACATTCTGTCAATATTGCCAAAGCAACAATGTATACTATATACATTGTAATAAAATAATAAACAGTTACAAATAATAATATAAAATGGAAGTAAATAATAATACAAAATTAAATACAAAAATAACAACAATATACTCTCTCTCTTCCATTCAAAACTGCTGGCACAGAATGCTGGGAGAATCTGAGCGTGAGGAATAGGGTTCCCCAAAGAAAATGTATCTGTGATGTCACAATGAGGACAGTGGTGTGATCTGGACATGGAACAATGGAATGTATATGTGCCATCCTAAAGGCCACAAGAAGAACCGTTTTTAACATGTCACAATGAGCACAGAATTTTTGCTGAGATGTCACAAAAAACCCTGATCAATTTGTTTTAATACATTCAGGCACATTTCCTTGGAAGCTGTATAAGCAACAGTCAGCTTGGCAGTCAATCAATCCATCAGTCCTCAGGCCATGGGGGCCACGTAGCTAATTGATGCTAGCGACATCAGCATTTTCAGACAGACGGGCAGAAAGGCAGAAGGACCGCGTTTTCTAGACCAGCACTAGAACAGGAAGAGACATCCTCTTAACAAGCCTCCTGTCTGTCTGTCTGTCTGTCTGTCTGTCTGTCTGTCTGTCTGTCTGTCTGTCTGTCTGTCTTTCGTTCCCAACAGCACCGTCTCTCCTGTGAACGAGGTGGTAGCTGCTTTACCTCAGAGCTGAGGGACAGGTGTCTTTGTACTCGCAAACCCTCTGTAGTCTGGAGTTTTCCCAGAGCCCTTTGTGTAGGGGTTGTGTTTGTAATCTTCACAAACAGAATACATAAGAGAGGGAGGGAGAGAGGCAGGGAAAGAGCAGAATAAAGAAGGGGGGAATCTCTATGTACCCAACCATAGCATCAACAACAACAACAACATTACTGGCACCACCTGCTCATAACACAGTTAGAAAGGAATGCTTGTGTAACTCTGCTAACTCCTATCTCTTTCTCATTGGTCAACAGTGCACTGCTTAACCATTAGTATCTATTTAGTTGGATAGTATGACAAACATAAACCCTTATTGGCCCCTGCCTAGGAAGGCTCCCTCAAGCTGAAGAGGTGGGTTGGACCAATAATCCCTTTAGCACAGGGAAAGTGTATATTTCCCGGGGAGCATCGTTAGATCCTTCTCCTTTCCGGTCTCACTAAATAGGGATGGTGGAAGTGCATTTGAAAGTATGTGTATATTTTGTCAAATGTGTCCTATTTGTTGTTTCCTTTAGTCGGTTGAATGTTTGGGTATCTGTTTCCTTGGACTTTGCTGTCTGTGTATCCGTCTGGTCTTTCTGTCTGTCTATTGCTCTGTCTGAGAGAGGAGGATGCAGCCAGGCATTGAAGTACCAGATATCACACTCTATTACACACATCCTACTGGCCACCCCTCAGAGCCTGGTTCCTCTCTAGGTTTCTACCTAGGTTCCTGTCTTTCTAGGGAGTTTTGTCTAGCCACCGTGCTTCTACATCTGCATTGCTGGCTCTCTGTGGTTTTTGGCTGGGATTCTGTATATTTGATCCACACCCTGATTTGATCCACACCCTTGTCCTCCATAGTATGTGGCCCAATTTTTTGGGGGGGGGTTTCAAATATATCTGTTTGAATTGGATTAGGGTAATTCCAAATGTGTACTTTTGGGGATCTTTGATTTTGCAGGGAGGAGGCCTGTCTCTCTATGACGATGCATGAAGGGAGAATTCCACGTGGCTGCTGTCTGAAAGACCAAAAAACAAGAATCTTCATCTGATACTTGGGTGTTTGTGACTGATAGCCTGTCGAACTGTACAGTACGAGGGAGCTTTAGAAATGACTTATAATGACAATGACGCAGCAAGTATCATAATCCCCTATCGGAGCTACTTTAAATAGATGGCGTTGCTGTAAGATGACCTTGCCATCAGTACCTTGTATGAATCCAATAAAGGGAAAGTGGAGGGAGAATAAAGGGAACGTGAAGGGAGAATAAAGGGAAAGTGGAGGGAGAATAAAGGGAACGTGAAGGGAGAATAAAGGGAAAGTGGAGGGAGAATAAAGGGAACGTGGAGGGAGAATAAAGGGAACGTGGAGGGAGAATAAAGGGAACGTGGAGGGAGAATAAAGGGAAAGTGGAGGGAGAATAAAGGGAAAGTGGAGGGAGAATAAAGGGAACGTGGAGGGAGAATAAAGGGAACGTGGAGGGAGAATAAAGGGAAAGTGGAGGGAGAATAAAGGGAAAGTGGAGGGAGAATAAAGGGAAAGTGGAGGGAGAATAAAGGGAAAGTGGAGGGAGAATAAAGGGAAAGTGGAGGGAGAGAGGTGGAGACATTGTCCTTGCGTCTGAAAGATCAATACCTCAAATAGTATTATGACTCTTGTTACCCCCCCCCCCCCCCCAGAAACGGTAGATCTATAGAGTACACACACCACCCACACTCACACACATTGATTTATTTTTTTTGACGATGTGGTCTGAAAATATTGCTCTGCAACACAAAGAGAAATGATTTCTCCGTTTCTAATCCTTTCTGTGTGACACACTGGGGAGAGGGGGACTTATTGTCAGCCTGTTTTGTTATCACCATAGTTAATCTCTAATCCTCTCTCTACCCCCTTTAGAGGCTCCACTAGCTCTGTGGTGTCCCTGTAATCCACAGTGTCCCTAACACTGTCCTGCTCTGACCAAGGGAACTGGACTGAGTGTAGGGCAAGGCCACTGCATTGAGACAGAAAGTGGTGGGGGAGAAGCCATGTTACAGTAGATATTAAAACAGTGTCAGTAGAGTTTGTCCCCCCCCCCCCCCCCCTCTCCCCTCCCTGTGGCAGCAGCTTGGAGGCAATAGCTAGCAGTAGCGGTTTTGTATGTTGACTTTGATGCCAATGCAATGTGACAGGACTTTCCTGAAGTATTTTTGCTCCTGTGTGAAAGCATGGAGTTAGTATCCGCCTCCTCCTATCTCCCTAACTCTGCCTTGGAAAAAAAAAGCACTCTTGGCAAAAACCTTATTCACTTTTCCTCTGCGTGTCTACCTACCTATGCAGTAAACCTTTTTCTATCCATTTACTTATCTCTCTCTACCCTCTCTCTTTTCCAATCAGCTCTCTCTCCATCTCTTTCTTGCACTCAATAGTCTCTCTTTCTCTCCACCCCCCTCCCTAACTCTCTCACCAATGTTGACTTCTCCCCGGTGGGTGAGGCCTGTAGTCATGGTTTTGAGTGACAGAAGCTGTCTCGGGTCATTCTGTCATGTTGCCTAGCCATCCCTGCTCTTTTGTTTCCCGACTCTCTCTTTCTCTCCATCTCTTCCTCCAACTCTCTGACAGTGCAATACAGCACAGAGGTCAAAGACCCAGCTGAGACACAAGCTGTTGCTGCCTGCCTGCCCGCCTGCTTGCCGTTACAGCGCCTGTCATATGTATTCACCCCCTTTGTATTTCATTACATTTTATTGGGTTACAAAGTGGGATTCAAATTGATTTAATTGTATTTTTTTGTTGTCAAAGATCTACACAAAATACTCTGTAATGTCAAAGTGGAAGAAACATTCTCTATATATTAATAGAAAAGTTGTGTACAGCAGTAGTTATATAGGATGAGCCTTGACTAGAATACAGTATATACAGAGCATTCAAAAAGTATTCATACCCCTTCCCCTTTTCCACATTTTGTTACGTTACAGCCTTATTCTAAAATTGATTAAATATAGAATGTTCCTAATCGAGCTACACACAGTACCCTATAATCTCAAAATGCAAACATGTTTTTAGAATTCAGACCCTTTGCTATTAGACTCGAATTTGAGCTCAGGTGCATCCTGTTTCCATTGATCATCCTTGAGATGATTCCACCTGTGGTAAATTCAATTGATATGACATGATTTGGAAAGGCACACATCTGTCTATACAGTTGACAGTGCATGTCAGAGCAAAAACCAAGCTATGAGGTCGAAGCAATTGTCCGTAGAGCTCCGAGACAGAATTGTGTCGGGGCACAGATCTGGGCAAGGGTACCAACATTATTTTGCAGCATTGAAGGTCCCCAAGAACACATTGGCTTCCGCCATTCTTAAATGAGCTGTCCGCCCGGCCAAACTGAGCAATCGGGGTTGAAGGGCCTTGGTCAGGGAGGTGGCCAAGAACCCAATGGTCACTCTGACAGAGCTCCACAGTTCCTCTGTGGAGATGAGAGAACCTTCCAGAAGGACAACCATGTATGCAGCACTACACCAATCAGGCCTTTATGGTAGATTGGCCAGACGGAAGCCACTCCTCAGTAAAAGGCACATGACAGCCTGCTTGGAGTTTGCCAAAACGCACCTAAAGGACGCTCAGCCCATGAGAAACAAGATTGTCTGGTCTGATGAAACCAAGATTGAACCCTTTGGCCTGAATGCCAAGCGTCACATCTGGATGAAACCTGGCACCATCCCTACTGTGAAGCATGGTCGTGGCAACATCATGCTGTGAGTATTTTTTCCAGTGGAAGGGACTGGGAGACTAGTCAGGATTGAGGGAAAGATGAACGGAGCAAAGTACAGAGAGATTCTTGATGAAAACCTGCTCCAGAGCACTCAGGACCTCATACTAGGGTGAAAGTTCACCTTCCAACAGGGCAACGACCCTAAGCACACAGCCAAGACAACGCATGAGTGGCTTAGGGAGAAGTCTCTGAATGCACTTGTGTACGCCAGTGAGAGCCCAGACTTGAACCTGACCGAACATCTCTGAAGAGACCTGAAAATAGCAGTGCAGCGATGCTCCCCATCCAACCTGACAGAGCTTGAGAGGATCTGCAGAGAAGAATGAAACAAACTCCCCAAATACAGGTGTGCCAAGCTTGTAGCGTCATACCCAAGAAGACTCGAGGCTGTAATCGCTGCAAAATGTGCTTCAACAAAGTATTGCGTAAAGGGTCTGAATACTTATGTAAATGTGATATTTCAGTTTTTTTAATACATGTTAGAATACATCTGTAACGTAACAAATGGTCTGAATACTTTCCGAATGCACCGTACATATGAAGTGGGTAAAACAGCAGTATGTACAAATGTACGTACATAAGGTAGAAGTCTTTAAGTTGCAGGGTAGAGTACCCGTGGTAGCCAGCTAGTAATACTGAATAAGTTCAGGGCAGGGTACTAGGTGGAGGCCGGCTAGAGGTGACTATTTAATAGTCTGTTTTTCAGTCTCTCTGCCTTTGATGCACCCGTACTAGATGGAAGCGGGGTGAACAGGCTGTGGCTCGGGGTGGCTGAGGTTCATGATGATCTTTTAGGCTTACCTGTGACACCGGGTACTGTAGATGTCCTGGAGGGCAGGCAGTGTGGCCCCGGGTGATGCGTTGGGACATCCGCTCCACCCTCTGGAGAGCCCTGCGGTTGCGGATGGTGCAATTGCCATACCAGGTAATGATACATCCCAACAGGATGCTTTCAACGGTGCATCTGTAGATATTCGTAAGGGTCTTAGGGGCCATGTCGAATTTGGACCGTTTCAGGGTCTCAGTTATGTGCACGCCGAGGAACTTGAAGCATTTCATCTTCTCCCCTGCGGCCCCGTCGATGTGGACGGGGGCATGCCCTCGCTGCTGTCTCCTGAAGTCCACAATCAGCCTCTTTGTTTTGTTAACATTGAGGGAGAGGATATTTTCATGTCACCCCCCCCCCCCGGGCCTTCACCTCCTCTCTCTGCAGGCTGTCTCGTCAACTGTGTTGTAGGGTATTGTCTTGCTGAAAGGTGAATTCCTCTCCTAGTATCTGGTGGAAAGCAGACTGAAGCAGGTTTTCCTATAGAAGTGTACGTGTTCTTAGCCACCACCATGCTTGAAAATAAGGAGGCAGTTACTCAGTGATGTGTTGTGTTGGAGTTGCCCCAAACGTAAGGTTTTGCATTTATGCCAAAAAGTGTTTTCCTTTGTCATGTTTAGTTTTTCAGTATTACTTTAGTTCCTTGTTGCATGTTTTGGAATATTTATTATTCTGTATATGTTTATTCTTCTTTTCACCCTGTCATATAGGTCATTATTCCTGGAGACACTTCAATGCTTGGGGCGGATAGGTAGCCTAGTGGTTAGAGTGTTGGGCCAGTAACCAAAAGGTTTCTAGATTGAATCCCCGAGCTGACAAGGTATAAATCTGTTGTTCTCCCCCTGTAAATAAGAATTTGTTCTTAACTGACTTGCCTTGTTAAATAAAGGTTAAAAAAAATGCTGTTGATCCATCCTCAGTTTTCTCCCATCACAGACAATGAACTCTAGCTGTTTTATAATCACCAATGGCCTCATGGTGACATCCCTGAGCAGTTTCCTTCCTGCCTCGCAGCTCAGTTCAGAAGGAAGACTGCATCTTTGATGTGTCTGGGTGGTTTAATACATCATCCACTGCATAATTATTAACTTGGCCATGCTTAAAGAGATAATAAATTGTCTGATTTTTACCCTTACCCATCTACCAAACACTGTCCTTCTCTATGAGGCTTTTGAAATGCTCCCAGGTCTTTGCAGTTGAATCTGTGCTTGAAATGCAATACTTGACTGAGGGACCTTACAGACGTTGTATGTATGGGAGACAGAAGATAGGGGTCGTCACTCAAAAATCAGGTCAACCCCTATGAGTCCATGCAAATTATTATGTGATTTGTTAAGCCACATTTTGCTCCTGAACTAATTTAGGCTTGCCTAAAAAAGGGGGTGTGAATACTTAAGCAACAACTACATTTTAGATATTACATTTTGATTCATCCTAAAGAAATATATAATTGTATTTTCACTTCTGAGTATTTTGTGTAGATCAATGACAAAAGAATCACAATTACATCGATTGAAATCCCACTTCGTAACGCAACAAGCTGTCTGTGTGGGGGGGTTAATACTTATGATACCCATTGTATATGCAACCTAGTGTGTGTGTAAGAGAGAGGAGAGCAAAGAGACAGGCAGGCAGACTGCTGGACAGAGAAATGGATGGACGGAGAGAAAGTCTACACACATCTTGCACAGTCTTCACATTTTGCTGCTTTCAGATTCAATCTAAAAAGAGATTACTTTTTAAATTTTTATCCTACAGATCTACACAACCTAATCCGCATACTCAAAGTGAAATAAAGTAAGTACATTTGTATAAATTAATTTAAAAAATATATATATATATTTTTTAATATCTTGATTGCGTTTGTCTTCACACCGTTGTTTTTCACAAGCGTTGCAGGTTGTGCAACGTTTCTAGGATGGGCTATTAGCAGGACAATATATATTGGTTGCATGGCTCCCGAGTAGTGCTTTTGGTCTAAGGCACTGCATATCAGTGCAAGAGGCATCACTTCAGGCCCTGGTTAGAATCCAGGCTGTATCACACTCGGCTGTGATTGGGAGTCCCATAGGGTGGCGCACAATTGGACCAGCGTTGTCTGGGTTAGGAGAAGGTTTGTCTGGCCGGGATGTCCTTGTCCAAAAAATAGGAACGTGGGCTTTTGGTTTCTCTCCCTCTTAAAACAGAAATAAATATTTTGGCCTTTATACATTTTAATTTGGCCTTAATTCAGATTACAACCGCTGAGTTATAGTTATTTGAAAACAAGATCTCCAAAATATAGTTATTTTTTAAACAAGGCCCTTTAGACTAGTTGAATATCTGGAGCATCAGCATTTGTGCGTTCTTTTACAGGCTCAAAATTGCCAGAAACAAAGAAATTTCTTCTGAAACTCGTCAGTCTATTCTTGTTCTGAGAAATAATGGCTATTCCATCTCGTACAACGAGATGAACACTCAACACCTCTTGGAAAGCCATTCTGTTGTGTCTTTAGCATAAACATCTGTGTAAATGTCTTGCTAAAAAAATAAAAAATATCCCGGGGTTCAGAAGACAGGCAAGTTTTCTTTTAACTTTTTACCTGGACTTTGCTCCTTTCATATTTATTTTGATCCTGACAAACTCCCCAGTCCCTGCAGATGACAAGCGTACCCATAACATGATGCTGCCACCACAATACTAGAAAAAACAGTACAGTACTTGAAACTGTAGTAGTTGTATTGGATATGACCCATATCTGTAGTTTTTAATTTAGGCCTAAAAGGCAATGTCTTTGCGGTGTTGCACTGCATTATTATGTAATGCCATTGTTGCAAATAGAATGGATGATTTGGAGTGGATTTCATCCCTTTGTCATACAGGCAAGTATTATGGAGTGCAATGCAACGTTGTTGATCCATTTGTGTTTTCAATGATTGTGGTGGCAGGCAATTTGCAACAGATTTTCATGCGAATATTCAAAAATGTGCGCAAAATAATATGTGCATTGTCCCACCGGAGATGTTTCCATCACTCTGTCTTTTTGCGGATAAAAGGCTGTGCGTGATGACGTAGTGCACACATACAAATAACTTTTACAGTTATATTTCCGTGTGCCGAATGAAAAAAAAAGGTTAAATGGGATTCAATTGCGTTTTCAACTCTACTGGTGGTTTTGTCAGATTAAACTGTTGTGTTACGTAGCAAATGTGCCCATTCTGGTCTTGGAACAAGCTCTCTAGCCAACAGCTCGCAGATACAGTGCGGGTAGGCTTCCTACATTATTTGATTATTATGGATGAGGGCGATATCGTTTGTCTTTGTCAAATGGCAGCCACGCATCGATCATCATGTCAACAGAATAAGACCCTCAATATTTATTGGAAAGAAGCATCAAGCTCACCACCCTGTGAAGTTCATCGTAACTTGTTTCATCTGTAGCCTAATAAACCACATGCCTTCCCGAGTCGTAGTGTGAGGACCCCCAACAAATCGAACGTAATCCCTTTTTAGATGCAATTTGAATGCAGAAAAATGTGAAGACTATGCAAGGGGTGTGTAGACTTTCACTAGCGACTGTAAATTCACTGTCGGACATAAGGGAGGGGATGTGGTTTACAGTAAGTACCTGTATATTGAGTGTCTCTATATTTGACCTTATGAACCGTAAATACTGTGTATCTTAGTGTATATCACTGTAGCAGCTTGTGTGTGTCTTTGTTGTGCTCACTGGATATTTCTAAGGCTGTTATCAGTGTGTGTGGGAGCAGGCAGGGGAGCAGCGGTAGGCTATGGAGGACAGGGGAGAGATGGGGGTAATTTGGTTAGGGGAGGTAACTATGAGAAATGGGTGGGGTGAAGGCAGGCTTTTTGACACAGCAGCTTGCTGGAACTGAGTTGTGATGTATAACTGCATTACAGACAGTGCTGGCCTGACCTGGCTGCACTACACACACCTGCACGCATGCACATACGCATGTGCGCACGTATGTACACAGGCAGATGCACACCTGCACGCACACACACACAGTCTTGTGGGGACATACAATTTAGTCCCATTCAAAGTCCTATTTTCCTCAACCCCTAACCTTAACCCTAACCCATACCCTAAACATAACCATAGCACCTAACCTGAACCATAAAACTAGCCCTAGCTCCTAACCCTAAACCTAATTCTAATCCTAACACTAACCTTAACCCTAAACCCCCTAGAAGTAGCATTTGACCCTAGTTAGTCCCCAGTTAGTCTAATGCTTGTTTGTTTACTATTCTTGTGGAGACTCCTGGTCCCCACAAGTATAGTTAAACACGTCCACATGCACACACACACACACACGCACACACGCACACACACACACACACACACACACACACACACACACACACACACACACACACACACACACACACACACACACACACACTTCTGTGATCTGAGTCCTGCTCACTGTAAAAATTGTAAAAGTATCCTTTTGATCTCTGAAATGATAGAATAGAATTCTAGAATATAACACGGAAGTTAGAGTATGATATTCCCTTATGATATTCCCTATTTTCTCTGAATAGCTGGATCAAGTAATTTTTCTCCTCTCTCGGATATGATAGTTTAAGTGGCTTTTCTCAAAGCCCTTACATCGGCCGGCTATAGGCTGAGCCTGGATGGAGATGATTTCCTCCCAGACTGGGTGATTGTGTGAAACTGCAGCTGCTGACTCCAGCTCTCTGGCTCAGTAATTGGGGGCAATGGAAAAGCCTGGTGTTTCCCTGTAGATACAATCACACACACTCACCAGTTTGGCTTCGACATGCTGTGTGAATCATCAACTGTACTCTACTTTACGGCTGAACAGCAGGCTGTTTGTGTGTGTGTGTGTGTGTGTGTGTGTGTGTGTGTGTGTGTGTGTGTGTGTGTGTGTGTGTGTGTGTGTGTGTGTGTGTGTGTGTGTGTGTGTGTGTGTGTGTGTGTGTGTGTGTGTGTGTGTGTGTGTGTGTACTGTACCCTAGGATTCCCCTGCGAATCATTTTAACATGTCAGTCGTTCTTTTTGTCTACTGTGTGTGTTTCCTCTTAGGAGTCCCCTGTCTGTCTGTCTGTCTGTCTGTCTGTCTGTCTGTCTGTCTGTCTGTCTGTCTGTCTGTCTGTCTGTCTGTCTGTCTGTCTGTCTGTCTGTCTGTCTGTCTGTCTGTCTGTCTGTCTGTCTGTCTGTCGGTGTGTCTGCATGCATGCATGTCTGTCGGTATGTCTGTCTGTGCATCAGAACAGGTTTTTAGTCTGTTTATCAACAGATCTAATATTAATTCTACCTTTTCCAATCCTTATCTTGTCTATTTGGCACAAAGCTACAAAACTGGTCCTGGACCAGTAGTTAAATAAACACACAGATCGCGGGACATAGAGACCAGCTATTACTGAGCTTGAGGCTGTGTCACCTCCTACCCTGTCCCCTTCCTGCACACCCACCACCATATACACCCCCACTACTACCCCCCTCCTCTGATCCTCCTCCCTTCACCTCTGTCTCCTTGATCCAAAGTGAGTTAATTAGAGGGCATTATGGGTAGAAGAGGATGTTTCTAATGGTGGATGTGTAGTCAAGGTCATGTCTTTAGGGGTCAATCCCACTCCCTCCTCTCCTCCTGCTGCTCAGTTACTCTCATTCCATCCTTCCTAATTTATTTAGCTTTCAAAGCACCAACGCTTTTGGTGCTCTGGTTGCTAGGTTAACTCCTGCCTCCCCTCTCTCTTTTTCTCACCTGAAGTATAGTGTCTGGGGGGCTGTCAGTGAAGCCTTTGTGGAGAGGGGGGGGGGGGGGGTGCTGACTTGTGATATGGTTGATAAGGTTGCCAGTTATGGTGTGAAAAAACAAAATGGCCATTTACAGCACAACAATTTGTAGATCTAGTGTAGCGTGGGATGGGTGGGAGGAGGGGTGTCGCCCAGAGCAGCGGCAACAATTGAGTTTATTATAAACGCAAGATTAGAAACCGATTGTTTTCCTCCTCATTTTCCTTTCCCTCTCTCCCTTAACACCTTCTTACCTTTTTCATTCCTTTATTGATGATTCCTGATATTCCCGGCCCCCTTTCTTACCTCTAAGGAGAATGTTCCAGGGACGTTCAGAACCTCGTATGCCTTGGCAGAGAGTGGGAGCATGCCTGGGAATATTCTCGCTCAATTTGTGCGAGTGGAGCGCTGCCGTGGCTGGGGGCATCTCTTTGTCATGGTAACACACCGTTTTCACCTCGTCCTCCACCTAATGTATTCAAGCGTCTTTCTCTCTCTCTTCCACTCTCCCTCTCTTCCTCTCTCTCTCTCTTCCACTCTCCCTCTCTTCCTCTCTCCCTCTCTTCCACTCTCCCTCTCTTCCTCTCTCCTTCACACCACAAGAGGTAGAGCCCAGATTACTGAAACAGATTCTCTCACTCCCTACATATGTTTAAGGAAGAACACACACCAAGACAGGCTTATTGGATGCAGATGTTTACGTGGGAAAATGGTGTGTAGGGGAACTGAATGCAAGGATGTGTTTCTTGTGAGAGGACACCTACAAGGTGGATAAAAACAGGGCGTGGCCCTTTGCTTCACAGGAAATAGCCGTTTGACTTACAAAAAAAAAAAAAAACATATTTGAACCGTAATACCCAAAGTAATATCGACCTTACATATATGTAATAAACTACTACTCATAATAATAATAACAATAGTGAACATGCCCAATCACAGACTATCCCAGACTAACCCTGGCCAGGTTCTGGTTGGTTCCCGTGGCGATGGCGATAAAGATATGCTGCACTCTGGTTGGTGTTGCCTGGGCGGTTGCCGTGGCGTGAGATAAAAGTGGAGTGTTGCCTTGGCGTTCTCTGTTCCAGGTATGGAGCTCTGCCGATGCTCCAACACTCCGACTCCCTCCAATGAGACACCTGGGTGATGGATCCTTTGATGATGTCATTGGCATTCCAGGAGCCACACACAGAAACAAAGGAAATAAAACATGTTTTATAGTCAAATACACCAGATAGATGCAGTGAAATTGTGTTGTTTTACAGGTTCAGCCATAGTATTACATCTCCCCCTGGGGGGAAATTAGGGTTAAGTGACTTGCTCAAGGGCACATCGGCCGATTTTACACCTTGTCAGCTCAGGTATTCAAACCAGCAACCTTTCGCTTACTGGCCCAATGCTCTAACCGCTAGGCTACCTGCCGCCTTAGAGAGAAGTATAGAGAGAGAGAATCGGGGAGAAAAACAGGGCAAGGCGGTGGAATATGACAGTGGAGTGTGGGAATGGTGGCGTGTTTGATTTGTATCAGTTGCACCCCCAGATAAATACAACAGATACAGACAGATGCGAAAGCCACATGGGGAATTGATCTGAGGGACTATTTGGCAGTGTAGTGTGTGTATTTGTAGGTGATATATACTCTGTGAAAAAAACACACAAAAACATCCAGGGTCATAGATGACACTTCATGTGGTCTGAGTGAGGAAGTGGGCATGTGTGTCTGTGTGTGTGAGGGAGTGAGCGTGTGTGTATGTATCCTGCTCTGTGTGTGTCCGGTCCCTTCCCTATAGGACTCTGTCAGTACTGTTGGCCCCATGCTGTGTGTGTGTGTATGTACAGCGTGTGAAAGTACATTGTGTGTGTGTGTGTGCGCACACATGTGTATGCGTGACTCAGGACAGAGAGTCAGTGGTGGCCCCACACTGGGTGATTCATGACTGTGTAATTGTGCTTCATCAACAGTATCACATCACCGCGGCAACAAGCTCAGCGCAGCCCCCCCCCCCCCCCCCGCCCCCGGTCTCCTTGTACATTCTAGGCTAAGCAACAAGCTCTCACAGTCAGAATTAGACTTTCATTCATGTTTCTCAAACGTAATATATCGAAGTTGTTCCCAACGTTATATTTCAAAGTGTTTTGTTACTTCTCCGTATCGTTCTAAGGTTAAGGTTAGGCATTAACTCCGAATGGTTAAGATAAGGGTTAAGGTTTGGGATAGGCTTAAAACAAAGAGAGCAAAAACAACTTTCTATTGCTGAATTTTAAAATGCAACCTTTGGAACACAGCACACAAAACCAAAGCCTACTTGAAGGTAACAACGCTCACTGTTGCTCCTAGTGCCTGGTTTCCACGTCATCTCCTGACGTCCTCAGACATAGATGGGACGTCGTATACTGACCTGTATCATGGGTGACCTGCCTGAGGCTGCCAATCAAGGAAGCGTCAATGGAGAAAGATAGCATTTAGGGAAGGTCTCGCTAGCTAGCTCGCCTTGATAGCGCTTGATAGAGGCTGTAGGCTACCATCCAACTTGCTGTTGTAACATACTTCGGAAGGACACCCATAAGGGGCGAGCAAGACCAGGTAGACTCTGGTGAAAAAGAAAAGTAGGTCTTATGGTTGTGGAATTGCAGTGTAATAGAACGAGAGAATGAGTTTCCCAGAGAGAGTTGCTGTAGAGGCCAGCGGTGTAGAGAATCCTGTCTAACATGCACACTGTGTTCCACCGCAGACAGACAGACAGAGGCCTGAGCTCATCAACACATTAGCAAGATGCTGCGCTCTGCATTTCTACTGTGTTTTTACAAAACACTCCCTGCCCTCCTCTCCTCTTCTCTCTCCCCTCCCATCTCCTCTTCTATCTTCCTCCCCTCCCCTCCCCTCTCCTCTCTTCCTCCCCTCCCTACCCTCTCCTCCCCTCACATCCCCTCTCCTCTCTTCCTCCCATCCCCTCTCTTCCTCTCCTCTTCTCTCTCCCATCTTCTCTTCTTTGTTCCTACCCTCTCCTCCCCTCACATCCCCTCTCCTCTCTTCCTCCCATCCCCTCTCTTCCCTCTCCTCTTCTCTCTCCCATCTTCTCTTCTTTGTTCCTCCCCTCTCCTCCCCTCACTTCCCCTCTCCTCTCTTCCTCCCATCCCCTCTCCTCTTCTCTCTTCCTCCCCTCCCTACCCTCTCCTCCCCTCACTTCCCCTCTCCTCTCTTCCTCCATCCCCTCTCTTCCTCTCCTCTTCTCTCTCCCATCTTCTCTTCTTTGTTCCTCCCCTCTCCTCCCCTCACTTCCCCTCTCCTCTTTCCTCCCCTCCCCTCTCCTCTTCTCTCTTCCTCTCCTCCCCACCCCTCTCTTCCCCTCTCCAAACTTATCTTCCTCTCATCTCCTCCCCTCACTTCCCCTCTCCTCTTTCCTCCCCTCCCCTCTCCTCTTTTCTCTTCCTCTCCTCCCCACTCCTCCCTTCCCCTCTCCAAACTTATCTTCCTCTCCTCCCCTCCCTTCCCTTCCCCTCTCCTCTCTTCCTCCCCTCCCCTCCCCTCCCCTCCCCTCCCCTCCCCTCCCCTCCCCTCCCCTCCCCTCCCCTCCCCTCCCCTCTCATTTCTTCCTCCCCTCCCCTCTCCTCGCCTCGCCTCGCCTCTCTTCTCTCTTCCTGTGCTCTCTTCCCTCCATCTCTAGAGAGGCAGGTCATTACTACAGCATCTCCCCCAGTAACTCATAATCAAATATTTGACCTAATGAAGGTATTTAATTACTCCTGGCGAGGCGCTGGAGGTGTCGGATTACTGTTACTCCTTTTCATTTTCCCTGCCATTTATCAGCAGTCTGACAGCAAGGGTGTGTGTGCACATATTTGTGATCCCAGGTTGCATTGCATTCCGGAGCTGAGTGTGGTCTAGTGTACTAATGTGGGGCTAGTAGCTCTGCTTAGTGAGTGTTAGAGTGCATGTGACTGTGTGCGAACACGGTGACTTTGCTTGGCTGTTTGGAATAGATCGGAATCGGCCTCTTTGACGCCATGGTGCCATGTGTGATGTGCTCACGCAGGTGAATCAGTGTGTATGAAATATCGTAGTAGTAGAATGTGGGATTTGAATGCCTAGCTGGTTGTCACTGTGTTGTAATGCTCAGTAGATTGAGCATGGCAATAGGACTCCACTGTGGGAATGTACACTGGCTGTGGTGATGCGGTGGAATGGTGTGTGCGCGTGTTGCGTGGATGTATGCGCGTGTGTCAGGGGTTAAGGCTGGGAGTGGGGCACACATGGGGGTCCTGCCAAGCGTAAAATGAGCATCACCGGAGGGGTTATTCCACTGTCCAGACAGTTTAAATGTAACTGTGAATGAATAATTGCACAGATCACAGGGCTGCGTGGAGGAAGGGCAGGCGTGGGGGAGAGACTGGGGAGAGGAGGAAAGAAGGGGGGGAAGGGCAGGCGTGGGGGAGAGACTTGGGAGAGGAGGAAATAAGGGGGGGAAGGGCAGGCGTGGGGGAGAGACTGGGGAGAGGAGGAAAGAAGGGGGGGAAGGGCAGGCGTGGGGGAGAGACTGGGGAGAGGAGGAAAGAAGGGGGGGAAGAAGGGAGAGAGAAAACATTTTTATTTTCATTTAAAGGGTCATTGGTCAGTTTTATTCCAACATGTTTTTTTACATGTGCAAGATAGAGTTCATTAAAGCATGTGCTTTTGGTTGGAATGTGTGCTTTCCTAGCCTGGGTGTTTGTTGGTTTATCATGAATGCATTCCGTCACTCCTCATGCATACGGTAGATGGGGTTCGGATCCCGTAAGGAACCGTGTGAACAGTATTAGATATTAGGAGTGGCCCAGTCTACTTTTATCCAAGTTAAGACAGTGGTGTTGAGCGTGTGGGAGAGATGGGACCAGTATTTCTCAAGCAACCATACGATCTTCCTCTCTCAACGGAGGGATGAATAAACAGCTGGAGACATTGAGCTATTGAGGCAGAGGGCCCAAGGGCTGGAAGGATGGAAGGATAAGGGCTCTTCATCTCTCATTAAAGATGTGGATTGTCAGAGAGAGCGAAGCGATGGAGAAGATGATGATGGGGGTTAATCAGAAGCTGGCTCCTGTCCCCCATTCCTGCCCCCTACCCTTATACCCCAAGATCCAATCAAGCCCCTTCCTCACCACTTACACACACAATCGCTTACAATGCCCTGCCTAGCCCCCATCCAAGCCCCGGTGACACAAATGAGGCTTAAAATGGTTGGGTGGGAATTGGTGGGAATGTGCCATCACCTATTCTCTATCCCTATCCCTATTCTCAGGCCTGTCCAGGAATGATCAGGCAAATCTGGACCAAAGAACTAGGAGCAAACACACACACACACACACACACACACACACACACACACATACACACACACACACACACACACACACACACACACACACACGCACACACACACGCACACACACAAAGGCCCCCCTTGGCTTGCCCTCTCGGCTCTAGAGCCGTTAAGGCAGCAGCCAATCAGAAGCCCCATCTGTGACTGCCAGGCAAAAGGGGCCAAACCCCTGAATCCCTGTCGCACACACACACACACGCGCGGGCACACGCACGCATGCACGCACACGCGCACGCACAAGCACGCACACATACGCGCGCACACGCACATGCACGCACGCGCACGCACACACACACACACACACACACACAGGACCCCCTTGGCTGGACCTCTCGGCTCCGGAGACATTGAGGCAGCATCCAATCAGATGCTTTTGAAGTACAACCACTTGAAGGACAACCACCTGAAACTTAACTAAATCAAAGACAACAGTTGTCGTCTCTTCTACTCTGGTAAAAAGTGTGTGTGAATGTCTCAACATAGAGACACGGACCAAAGAACTAGGAGCAGATGGACATTTGTGTTTGAGTTAGCCCCCTCTCCCCTTCTCTCTTCCTCTTGCTTCTGCCCTTTAATACTGACAACATCACACACTCTCACTGTACACAGACAACAGAGCGGACTCTACATCACATACACCCACATCACACACACTCACATACCACAGCACCCGCCACCATAGACTTTCCCATGCCAACCGTGACAACAAGAGGCATCAAACCGCTAAATCCCTGTCACACGCACACGTACACACATACACACAAAGGACCCCCTTGGCTGTCTCTCTTGGCTCTGGAGCCATTGAGGCAGCAGCCAATCAGAGGCTTTTGAAGTGTGTTAGCCGGCCCCCTTTGCCTGCCAGTCACAGATGGGGCTTCTGGGCACGACACCAGGGAGAAGACGGGTTCACATAGAAAGAGAGAGAGAGAGAGAGAGAGAGAGAGAGAGAGAGAGAGAGAGAGAGAGAGAGAGAGAGACAGAATGAGAAAGAGAGGAAGAGGTCTAGAAAAGGGGGGATAGACAGAAAAAGAGAGAGATTAACTGAACTGAATTGAAAGAGAGAGAGAACACACAGTAAGGGAGGGAAGGAACACCTGGATGCTATCACTCTCGTTCTTTTTCTCTTAATCCTCCTATCTCTCATATATTTCCCTTCCCTCCTCTCCCACCTCATTTCTTCTCTTTTTCTCTCTGTCAGTATCTTGGCTTGCCCCTGTCCTCTAATCAATTTCTCTCCCTCCCTTCATCTCTCTCTCTATCCTTCTGTCTCTGTGTCACTCTCTTCTTGGCATGTCCTCTGTCCTGAGCCCTTTCTCTCCATCATCTCTCCATCTCTCTCCCCCTCTGCCTCTTTCTATCCATGTCCCAGCTTATCCTCTGTCTCCAGTTCCTTCCCTCCCTCCTTCCCTCCCAGTTTGAGACATTTGGCTTGTCCTGTGTCCAGACATTGAGATCTGGATCTGACATGAACGATGGCCCGCTGGCCCGGGGACAGTAAATACATGTGTCGGGCCAGTGGATCTTGTCAAGCCACTCACCGCGGCACATGGAACGGGGCGGGGTCGGCTGTTGTTGGAGTCAGCCAGGGCCACCCACCACACGTTTTCATTTGCAGAGCCTTTTCAGACAGACAAGCGATGGGCAGAGCAGGGTTCGTATAGATCAGTGGGGCATGTTCAGTACAAAAAAAAAACGTTTTGGAACATTGCAGATAGAAATGCTATGAATAGAACTGACATGATTCCTTAGAATCATGTTATGGTTACCGGCAGCTGTTGTCTTCTGTGTGTGGAGAAGTTGAATTTGCACTTCGCCTTCAAAATAAGAGTCCCTAATTGAAAGTGATACAAACTGATACAAATAGTGGAATCGTGCCATATTTGGACTTGATAATGCTCAACAAGTTTGGAATGCTGTTATTTAAGATAAAATACAATACTTAATTAAATTTTACAATAAACAGAAATAACTTCTAAATTCCCACTGCATAATGAAACTCAGTGACACCCACAGAACACAACTATGCTGCATTTACACAAATATTAGCATCATAGCTCTATTGCAGAACTCTGAAACCACTGTGACATTTTTATTCGGAAGGACGTCTACCATGGATCACTAATATAACACTTCCTCATATTTAAATATTATGGGGACAATTAAAGCCTACATTTGGCAGCTAAGCATGAGTTATCAGTGTAGCCTATTATCGTCTATACATGGGGGCATTTTGGAAAAAACGAATCCTGTGTGAATCGTCCTCTGGAATAACACACATGCTTGGATAATAATTTCATAACCAACGTCTCTAGCAATACTAGTCCCGTCCAAATAGGGCTATATAACATTGCAAAGAATAGGCTTATCAGCGCAGAGAGTCATCATCCCGCATCATCCCATGGGATTTGTCAAGGCTGCGCACAGCAGAAATATCACTGAAATATTCTAGTTCCAACACATCACCTTTTTATATTCAAACAAAATAGGCCTTTTATAGGCTATGTTGATGAACAAATGGGAAACATCAAGCTGATTCCTGTCCTCTCTAGAACGCAACATTAGTCTTCCTAGTAGGTCTCTGCAATAATGAGGTGGTGTGTACGTGTGCGCAGCCTTTTCAGCGTGTTCTGCAAGTCGAGCAAGAGTCGACTCCAACAACAGGAGTCAGGGTCAACTCCAAAACTCCTGGAGTTGTTCAACCCTAGCTAAAGTTGCTAGCTAGCTGATATGTCACATGTGCATGCTGTCGTATCACCACGCGGGCTATGTTGTGTCGAGCATGTTGAAATGCGAATGCTACTCAACCAATGAAAACGTCCACCCCTCCTACAGACGCCCCCGCACTGTTCCATGAGTGGTACTGGCACTGGCCCGACCGGTAACTTCTCAGCTAATTTTTGCATTCCAGATAAACATTTACCTGTAAAGTTACAGTCCACAATTGAAAACCATTGAAGACTACTCATGGAAAAGTATTTGTATTTGAGAAATATGATTGGCCAATCAATTTAATTTACCACAGATGCACTCCAATCAAGTTGCAGAAACATCTCAAGGATGTTTAATGGAAACCGGATGCACCTGAGCTCAATTTCAAGTCTCATAGTTAAGGGTCTGAATACTTACAGTATGTACAGTTGAATCGAAAGTTTACATACACCTTAGCCAAATACATTTAAACTCAGTTTTTCACAATTCCTGACGTTTAATCCTGGTAAAAAAGTCCCTGTCTTAGGTCAGTTAGGATCACCACTTTATTTTAAAGAATGTGAAATGTCAGAATAATAGTAGAGAAAATAATTTATTTAAGCTTTTATTTCTTTCATCACATTCCCAGTCAGAAGTTTACATACACTCAATTAGTATTTGGTTGCATTGCCTTTAAAATGATTAACTTGGGTCAAATGTTTCGGGTAGCCTTCCACAAGCTTCTCACAATAAGTTGGGTGAATTTTGGCCCTTTCCTCCTGACAGAGCTGGTGCAACTGAGTCAGGTTTGTAGGCCTCCTTGCTCGCACACGCTTTTTCAGTTCTGCCCACAAATTTTCTATAGGATTGATGTCAGTGCTTTGTGATGGCCACTCCAATACCTTGACTTTGTTGTCCTTAAGCCATTTTGCCACAACTTTGGAAGTATGCTTGAGCTTTAACTTCCTGACTGATGTTGCTTCAATATATCCACATAAATTTTCTCCCTCATGATGCCATCTATTTTGTGAAGTGCACCAGCCCCTCCTGCAGCTAAACACCCCCACAACATGATGCTGCCACCCCCGTGCTTCACAGTTGTTCTTCAGCTTGCAAGCCTCCCCCTTTTTCCTCCAACCATAACGATGGTCATTATGGCCAAACAGTTCTATTTTTGTCTCATCAGACCAGAGGACAATTCTCCAAAGAGTATGACATTTTTCCCCATGTGCAGTTACAAACCGTAGTCTGGCTTTTTTTCTGGTGGTTTTGGAGCAGTGGCTTCTTCCTTGCTGAGTGGCCTTTCAGGTTATGTCGATATAGGACTTGTTTAACTGTGGATATAGATAGTTTTGTACCTGTTTCCTCCAGCAGCTTCACAAGGTCCTTTGCTGTTGTTCTGGGATTGATTTGCACTTTTCGCACCAAAGTACGTTCATCTCTAGGAGGCAGAACGCGTCTCCTTCCTGAGCGGTATGACGGCTGCATGGTCCCATGGTGTTTGTACTTGCGTACTATTGTTTGTACAGATGAACGTGGTACTTCAGGCATTTGGAAATTGCTCCCAAGGATGAACCAGACTTGTGGAGGTCTACAATTTCTTTCTGGAGTCTTGGCTGATATCTTTGATTTTCCCATGATGTCAAGGAAAGAGGCACTGAGTTTGAAGGTAGGCCTTGAAATACATCAACAGATACACCTCAAATTTACTCAAATTATATCAATTAGCCTATCAGAAGCTTCCAAAGCCATGACATAATTTTCCGTAATTTTCCAAGCTGTTTAAAGGCACAGTCACCTTAGTGTATGTAAACTTCTGACCCCCTGGAATTGTGATACAGTGAATTACAAGTGAAATAATCTGTCTGTAAACAATTGTTGGAAAAAGTACTTGTGTAATGCTCAAAGTACATGTCCTAACCGACTTGCCAAAACTATAGTTTGTTTACAAGAATTTTGTAGTGGTTGAAAAATGTGTTTTAATGACTCCAACCTAAGTGTATGTAAACTTCCGACCTCAACTGTAAATAAGGTATTTCTGTTCATGTTTTTTTTATAAATCTGCCACAATTTCAAAAAACAGTTTTTGCTTTGTCATTATGGGTTATTGTGTGTAGACTTATGAGAGAAAAAGCTATTTAATCCATTTTAGAATAAGTCTGTAATGTAACAAAATGTGGAAAAAGTCAAGTGCTGGGGCGGCAGGGTAGCCTAGTGGTTAGAGAGTTGGACTAGTAACCGGAAATTCAAACCCCCGAGCTGACAAGGTACAAATCTGTCGTTCTGTCCCTGAACAGGCAGTTAACCCACTGTTCCTAGGGCCGTCATTGAAAATAAGAATTTGTTCTTAACTGACTTGCCTAGTTAAATAAAGGTCAAATAAAAAACATTTTAAAAAAGTGGTCTGAATACATTCTGAATGTGCTGTACACATACACACAGTTGAAAGCACACTCGCAAACTGCACTCGTAAATGTGCTGCATGCTGACCAAAGAAATACAAAACACACGAGACAAGACATCACGTAATTAAAAGAAGAAAAGATAGAGAGGAAGGCAGACAGTGGGAAGCCCTTAAAACCTTCTCATCACAACATTATATCAATGAATCATTGTTTGATCTGACCGGTATTGTCTGTGTTTTTGAGGACTCCTCTCTTGATATGGATTTGAGTGTACGGAAGGAGCTCTCTTCCACTCTGTGGTTGTGGTGTTTTGATAATTTCACTGATTTCCTGTCTGTCACACAAAAACCTTGGCCTTGCAAACAACGGCTGATAACTGAAACCTTAAGACACACACATACCGGTACACTCACTCACCCTTTTTGTGTGTATGTGGATCTCCTGTGTGTGTATATGTTGTATAATCATGTGCATGTGTGCGTGCAGGTCTCTCTGTGTGTGCTTGAATGCTGCCCTGTGGGTTTGCATGTGTGTCTGCTCTCTGTACCATCGTTTCTGTCCAGCGGTTAAATATTTAGCTGGATCTGTCAAGCTGGCTCAAAAAAGGACTTGGCTTCTAGGTACATCCGCCCTATGCTGAGAGAGAGCGGGAAGGAGAGAGACAGAGAGAGGGAGAGATGGGGAGAGAGAGAGAGAGAGAGAGAGAGAGAGAAAGGGGGAGAGAGGGATAGTGCAAAGGGAAAGAGAGATCAGAGGGAGAGAGAGAACGGGGGAAAGATTAATAGATAGATAGAATGGAATAGAAAGACAGAAGTGAGTGGGATGAGAGAGGTAAATGAAGAAAAGGAGAGCTAGAGGGAGAAGTTTATGAGGGTCAGACAGGACGGACAGGGGACAGTGTGTATCTCCCCAACTGCCTCCTCATTCTCTGATCTAGATCCCCCTCCCCGATCCTCCATTCAACAAGGACTGAGAAAGAGATGAAGCTGTCATGATGAGAATCCATTATATTTGCCTTTCTGTTTGTTTTGTGTTGCCATGACAGCAGTAACCGAAGCTAGCCTGTGTCAGGTATCGGTTTGTCTAACCCTTCCTTTCGAGTTGATAATTGCTATGAAAACACACCGATATTTGGGTGCATGTACGCACGCTAACACGCACACACAGCTTTTTTATGTGAATTTTCAGGACTTTTTAGGGAGTAAATCATTATTCCCATTCAAAATCCTATTTTCCCTGAACCTGAACCTAAACCTAACACTAAACCTTAACCTAAACTTTAAGTCTAAAATAGCATTTTAACTCATTCATTAAATGAAAAAAAATCCTGACTTTTCAAAATGTTTCTTGTTTTCCTACCTTGTTAGGACATTCTGGTATTGATAATGTAGGGAAACACATTCCGTCTCTCTCTCTCTCTCTCTCTCTCTCTCTCTCTCTTGCTCTCTCTCTCTATCTCTCTCTCTCTCTCTCTCTCTCTCTCTCTCTCTCTCTCTCTCTCTCTCTCTCTCTCTCTCTCTCTCAGCTCAGATAGTCCCAGTGCAGGAACTATAAGCCTGCTGAACCACAGTACATTGAGTCACTGAGGCCTGACAGTAAGTGTCCTCACAGACCCATCCATCCATCCATCTTTCCTACCTTCTTTCCCTTTTCCCTTCTTTCCCTCCCCTGAAACATGCATGAGAGCACCAGCTGTTCCGGACGACTGTGTGATCTTGCTCTCCGTAGCCGATGTGAGTAAGAGGTTAACATTCACAAGGCCGCGGGGCCAGATGGATTACCAGGACGCATACTCAGAGCATGCACTGATTAGCTGGCAAGTATTTTCACTGACATTTTCAACCTCTCCCTGACTCTGTCTGTAATACCTACGTACATGTGCGCCATAGTCCCTGTGACCGAAGAACGCCAACGTAACCTGTCTAAATTATTATCGCCCCATAACACTCACTGTAACCATTACATTATTTGAAAGGCTGGTCATGGCTCACATCAACACCATCATCCCAGACACCCTGGACCCACTCCAGTTTGCATACCACCCCAACAGATCCACCGATGACACAATCTCTATTGTACTCCACACTGCCCTCGCAGCACCTGGATAATACAAACACCTATATGAGAATGTGGTTCATTGACTACAGCTCAGCATTCAATACCATAGTAACCTCCAAGCTCATCACGAAGCTCAGGAGTCTGGAACTGAACACCTCCCTCCCTGCACCTGGATCCTGGACATCCTGATGGGTCGCCCCCAGGTGGTGAGGGTAGGCAAGAACACATCCGCCACGCTGACCCTCAGCACAGGGCCTGTAACGATGTTGCTTCCCGACTGAGAGTTGCTTCCCGAATGAGAGTCGGGAAGCAAGTTCAGGGAGTGAGTGTTTTAATAAATAAAACAAAACATAATACAAAATAAGAAACACAGACAACAACGCACAGACATGACCCAGGAAAAGAAACAATAACTCCTGGGGAAGGAACCAAAGGGAGTGACATATACAGTTGAAGTCGGAGGTTTACATACATCTTAGGCAAATGCATTTAAACTCAGTTTTTCACAATTCCTGACATTTAATCCTAGTAAAAATTCCCCGTCTTAGGTCAGTTAGGATCACCACTTTATTTTAAGAATGTGAAATGTCAGAATAATAGTAGAGAGAATGATTTATTTCAGCTTTTATTTATTTCATCACATTCCCAGTGAGTCAGAAGTTTACATACACTCAATTAGTATTTGGTGGCATTGCCTTTAAATGGATTAACTTGGGTCAAACGTTTTGGGTAGCCTTCCACAAGCTTCCCACAATAAGTTGGGTGAATTTTGGCCCATTCCTCCCGACAGAGCTGGTGTAACTGAGTCAGGTTTGTAGGCCTACTCGCTCGCACACGCATTTTCAGTTCTGCCCACACATTTTCTATAGGATTGAT
Source organism: Oncorhynchus kisutch (assembly GCF_002021735.2). Taxonomy (NCBI): domain Eukaryota; kingdom Metazoa; phylum Chordata; class Actinopteri; order Salmoniformes; family Salmonidae; genus Oncorhynchus; species Oncorhynchus kisutch. The sequence goes on along the minus strand of NC_034192.2, from coordinate 30,180,352 downwards.
GTCAGGGCTTTGTGATGGCCACAGAAATGACCTGTCTGTAAACAATTGTTGGATAAATTACTTGTGTCTTGCAAGTCAATTGTGCTGTTCGTGGACTACAAAAAATGGAGGGGCGAGCATGCCCCCATCCACATTGACGGGGCAATAGTGAAGCGAATCAAGAGCGTCAAGTTCCTCGGTGTCAACATCTCTAAGGAAATAACATGGTCCACACACATCAAGACAGTCTTGAAGAGGGCACGACAACGTTTCTTCCCCATCATAAGGCCTAAAAGATATTGCATGGACCCTCAGATCCTCAAAAAGTTAACAAGCTGCACCATTAAGAGCATCTTGACTGGCTGCATCACAGCTTGGTATGGCAACTGCTTGGCATCTGACTGCAAGGCGCTATAGAGGGGTGTGTGTACAGCCCAGCACATCACTGAGGCTGAGCTCCCTGCCATCCAGGACCTCGATACCAGGCGGTGTCAGAGAAAGGCCATAAAAAACTTTCTTCGTCTCCAGCCACCTAAGCCGTAGCCTGTTCTCTCTGCTACAGCATGGCAAGTGGTACCGATGCACCATGTCTGGAACCAACAGGACCCTGAACAGCTTCTACCCCCAAACCATAAGACTGCTAAATAGTTAACCAAATAGCTACCTTCACTATCTGAATTGACCCTTTTTGCATGAACTCTATTCACTCATCACATATACTGCTGCTACTGCTTATCTATCCTGTTACCTAGTCACTTTACCCCTACCCATATGTATATAACTACCTCAATTACCTCGTACCCCTGCACAATGAGTTAGTACTGGTCCTCTGTGTATACAGCCAAGTTACTCATTACTCATTGTGTATTTATTCCTCGTGTTATGACCTCTCTATTATCTTTCTATTTTTCTCTCTGCATCGTTCGGAAGGGCCGTTAGCATTTCGCTGTTAGACGATACCTGTTGTTTAAGAAGCATGTGAAAAATACTATTTTATTTGATTCTATCGTTGCTCTGACAGGCTCTGGGATGGGGAAACTAGTTCCATCTGGTTTCCACCGCATCAAGTCATGAAGAGAGAGAGAGAGGATGGAGAGAAGGAAGGAGAAAGGGAGGAAGAAGGAAAGACAGGAGGATATGTGTTAAGACTATTGGTACTGGGCAGAATTATTTTGGCTGGAGCCAAATCCCACCTTCCCACATCCCACCATCCTCAGAGGACTGACTCAACTGGCCAAATAAGCACTCAGACATAAAGAGTCACCCTAAAACAGCTACCTGTGTGTGTGTGTGTGTGTGTGTGTGTGTGTGTGTGTGTGTGTGTGTGTGTGTGTGTGTGTGTGTGTGTGTGTGTGTGTGTGTGTGTGTGTGTGTCAGAAAGGACGCTAAAGGAGACACTATGGATGACTAACGACAATGGGTGCTTTTCCATTTACACTTAAAATCCCACCATTGGTGTAAAAAATGGAATCAAATATGATATGTCGGGTAGGCATGTGCATGCAGTCTTTTAGTACTTTCTAATACTGTAAAGAGAGTGTGCATACGTCTCTTCTTTTTCCTCTCTCCCTCCCTCTCTCTCCTGCGTTGTCCAGCTGACTAGTTTATTCTTCAGCAGTTCGAGCACCTGTGCTCGTCTAGCCGTCATGCTAACTTGTCATCGACCATTAGTGTTACCCTGCTGCTCTATGTTCCTGCTCCATCCTACCTCTGTTTCCCTCTCTTCCTCCTCCTCTCCTCCGCTTTCCTCTGTTTCCACTCTACTCCCTCCTTTCCTTTACTTTCCCTCGCCACAGTACTTCCTTCTCGCCTCCGCTTTCCTCTGTTTCCACTCTACTCCCTCCTTTCCTTTACTTTCCCTCGCCACAGTACTTCCTTCTCGCCTCCGCTTCCCTCTGTTTCCACTCGACCTCCTCCTCCTCGTCGGGTGTTTTCGAAGGTGAGAGTGGTGCAGAGTTGCCCATAGTAATCCAATGTGGTCTAAACGTGTCTAATGTGGTCCGAAGAGCCGCCTGAGGCAACCCGCGCAGAGAAGCACTGGATTGAACTTCATTCAACTTTCTAGAGTTTTCCCTGTTAGTTAACACTATCAACGTTTCACTTCACTGTGGGAAATGTGCTCGAATCAATGCAATATTAGCCACTTTCAATGTAGCATTACCGGAACAAAACAAACTATGCAAGACTTAATGTGCAAAACTAACTGTGCAAGAGATTGTCTTGTAGGCAAAGCGCATTGGAGTAGGATTCTATTGCATTGATAGGCACGACTCAGGCCCTTACTCTACACAGACCTGTGTGCCACAACCAGTCAGAGCTGCAGTAGACCTATATGCAAATAGCCATTGCCATATATGGATCTGTGCCATTCACTTTGAAGTGGACTGTGTTTAGATGTGCTTGTTGTGATATCAAAGTGTATGCCAGTGCACATTTCATATTCTTTGCTAGTTAGTGAGTTATTAGCCCAGTTATAGCTAATTTCTAGTCAACAGTGGGGGAGTGGTAGCTTCCTACAATGCACAAAACCTGTGTATTTCTAGCCATCTTTGAAAAGCGAGTCATGTAAAGAGTTTTTTTGTTATGTCTTAAAGGGGCAGTGTTGTAATTTGAGATTGTCTTGAATAAGCCAATAGGTAGAGGGTAGAATCATTTGTCTGTTTCTCTCTAATAACAGTATGGGAATAATAAGGCATTTTCTTTTGTAAAGGAGTGTCTTGCATCAAACAACACAACATTTTCAGTCACCTCCTTGTCTGAAGGACAAGTGGATAAACAGGTTGATGTCAAGCCCTGCATGTTTTTTTTTCAAACGTCTCATGGGATCTAGGCCTACATTGAACATCACACGATGGCTGCTACTGACAGAACATTTCCATGTCAAATGTTATAGGATGTGTTTTTCCTCCATTTGTTTTGATGGTAGGCCACTCTGGTAGGCCACTCTGGTAGGCCACTCTGGTAGGTCACTCTGGTAGGCCACTCTGGTAGGTCACTCTGGTAGGTCACTCTGGTAGGCCACTCTGGTAGGTCACTCTGGTAGGCCACTCTGGTAGCCCACTCTGGTAGGCCACTCTGGTAGGCCACTCTGGTAGGTCACTCTGGTAGGCCACTCTGGTAGGCCACTCTGGTAGGCCACTCTGGTAGGTCACTCTGGTAGGCCACTCTGGTAGGCCACTCTGGTAGGCCACTCTGGTAGGCCACTCTGGTAGGCCTACATTATGATCAAATAGCCACAGCAACCTACCTGACCACTGTTAAAACAGTACCTCAAAGTACATCCTCAGTGTTCTCAGTAAACGAGGCTGGAAGTTGCACCGAATTTCCACAATGTTCACGTTTGCGCTCATCAGACCAGAAACAAATTAGAGGGAACATTGGTCTGAAGCGATCCACTACTATATGCTGCTTTAGGCCATGTTGCTTTAGGCTGTCTGGAGTCAGGTGGATGCCAGCTGCCAACCCCAAGAGGGGCATTTAGCATCACACCCACACTATTGTTGCTTATTGATGGTTGTTTAATGGTTGTGTCTATATCAAGCCATGCTGGCCTTTAGGAAGGATACCAATTATACAGACACTCGCACAGACACCATGCGTGCACAAATAGATTCCTCGTCTCTCTCTCTCTCTCTCTCTCTCTCTCTCTCTCTCTCTCTCTCTCTCCATTTCTCACTCTTTTGTACACACACAAGCACATGCACACACACACACAAACACACATGGTGGATCGATGCAGTGAACAACAGGCCCGGCTTGTCAACCGAGGTGTAGTCTGAGCCCAATCGATCCAGCAGTGAGTCTTATTGGAGCACACTGTATTTGGACTTCAAGACCGGTACACACACAAACACACACACACACACTGTATTTGGGCCCCTGGTGAGATATAAGCTTGTGCTAGGGATATTTTATTGTGACTTTGGGCCCTAATCTCTTTACCACGAGACACCCATGGCACCATTTAGACTACTAGATGACTGCTAGAGATACTGGTCTGGGAGTGTGTATGAGTGTGTATGTGTGTGTCTGTGTGTGTATGTGCGTGCGTGCGTGCGTGTTTGTGCATCCCTACCTGGCCTGCCTGAGTCCCGGCGTTGTAGGCGGGCCTAAGGGGGGCCGTTCCCGTTCCACTGTACCTCCTTTCCCATCCAAATAATAACAATGAAATACATGGTTGAATGACATTTAGCATGACTGATTTTTGCTGTTGCTGCTATAACACTTACGTGTGATATTTATCCCATTTAAAGTGTAAATTACCCCAACGACGATTGTATTGTCAGGCTAAATGAAATATGGCTCGAGTCATTATGACTGACAGGGTTTTAGACCTGTCATGAAGCACACGTCTCTTTTTTTTTTACGGCTGATTCATATGAACAGCGGGTGGAGCGTTAGGTAAACGTGTGCCTCATTGATTGTTCAGTTTCGATAGTAGGTTACCTTAACTTGTTTCTGTGCTGTGATCACAATAGATATTAGAAATGTTTTTTTTTGCTGAACATTCCTCATCAGCAACAAGTGTCGCTGAACGGACGGCATACTTAAGTTTTGTCATTTCATTGCAAGTTCAAATGTGCATAATTCGTCTCGCTATTGTGTCCTGTAGGCAATACTTCTTTTGTTTTGTTTTAGGCCTTTCTTAAAGCTATTGTTTTGTAGTTTTGAAAAAGGGCAGTCCAACACACAGCAATGATATGACATCCTTTAAATCTTCATTGCATTGATATGACATTGACGTTCTCTACCTATTTCCTTTGTAAGTGTTGAAATACATTGACCGTTGTGTTTAAATCATTTCATGTCATTCATATTGTAGCATCAAACAATGAATTGTATCATGTCATCTTTCTTCGACTATTCGACACAAGCGGTGGCGATCTGTTCAAAAGAACCATAATGTGACTATTTCACAAAGGGCCTTGTATTCGCTCACAAGTTGGTTCAAAAAGATAGACTACAGGAGGCTTGTTCTACCGAGAAAAAAACGTGTTCTAGCCTTCAATTTAACAGTGATTATTGTAATTGTATCATTATGTCAAGGCAATTCCATTTTGGATGCTTCCCAATCTACTTTATATAAAAAAATATATATATGTTTTACCTTTATTTGTTTCAGTTAAGAACAAAATTCTTCTTTACAAATGATGGCCTATACCGGCCAAACCCGGACGACGCTGGGCCAATTGTGCGCCGCCCTATGGGACTCCCAATCACAGCCAGTTGTGATACAGCCTGGATCCGAACCAGGGTGTCTGTAGTGTCGCCTCAAGCACAGAGATGCAGTGCCTCTGACCGCTGTGCCACTCGGGAGCCCCGGCACTTAATTACTTGTACAGAGTTTCCTTTTGCCTTGGTTTGCAAATATGATCAAAGATGTGCATTCGCCTATTTATAAAGGCAATATGAACATCTGCGAGGAGTGTTAGTAAAACATTCAAATTTCATTGAAATCTCAGTGTATTTCTGTATGTTATGCATTATACAAAATATACGTATCTGTCCATGGTGCTGAAGTCATAGATCAGTGTACTGGTAATGGCAAACTGTACTGATCACCAGCAGGCCACTTCAACGAGTGGAACGTTGCAATAGGTATGTATGTTGTGCATTTTATTACGGGTTTGAAATGCTCTATAACAATGGGAACTCCAACCCCACACATCACAATAAAGAAGGCTGTTGGCACCTCCCTGAAAAAGAAACGACAACCCACCCCGTCCAACTGATTTGTTCTGGCAACCGGGCCCGGTGGGCTTGCATGCGTGTGTGTGTGTACCTGGCAGTATCTGGGGAGTAGACCAATGAAACTTCTGCTTTAAGAGTCCCCGGCCCTGCACTTAACCTGCCAACGATTTCACATTTACATTAAGAGATAGGGAAGGGGGAGAGCGAGATGGGTGACACAGGGTGGAGAAATAGAGTATTAACAAAAGGGTAACATGCAAAAGTTTGGAGATCTTCTCTTCTGGGCAGCATTCGAGCGTGGCTGGTGTTGGTGAGCTAATTAAAGCTGAATTATTGATACAGAGCTCATTCATTATTCAGGGGGGGATAATGAGAGAAGACCAACGATAAACACAGGTCCATCTGCCCAGTAGAGGTTAGAGAGGAGGAGGTATGAGGGGAGGAGGGGGTGGCTTGGCCTTTACTGTACTGCTGGCTGTGCGCCAATCCTCCTCTCCCTCTCGTTCCCTCTCTTATCTTGCGACTATGACCTTTTTGATGCGCCTCCTTCCTCACGCTCTTCCTCTGTGCTTCCCCGTTTCTGCCTCTCTACCTCTTGTGTCTCTCTTTCTGGGGGCGTCCCTCCTTTACTCTTCTCAGACCCTACTTCTACCGCTTTCTTTCACCTCCCGTCCCTTCTCTCTCTCAATCCCCCTCTTGTTGCTATGACGTTAGCTGGCCGTGTCTCTCTAAGGCTGGCCTTGATGGAGGGGACGAAGGAGATAAGTATCGCTCTTTCATTTAATTACTCTTTCCCTCTCTATATATCTCGCACTCTCTCTTCCTCTCTCTGTCTCTCTTGTGTTTAGTGTTGTCACTTGGAGGAGTGTAGAGTAGAGTAGGGGAGGGAAAGCATAACATCACGTCCCTTCCTTCCCCTAACTGGCCCATCCCTACTCTTTTTAGCCATGTGGCTTCCTCCGCTTCGCTCTCTCTCTCTCACTCTTTTCTCTTGCTCCCTCCCACTCCCTCCCTCTCTTTCTCTCTCCATCCTTCTCTCATATCTCTCTCTCTCTCTCTCCTCTCTCTCTCTCTCTCTCCTCTCCTCTCTCTCATCCTCTCTCTCTCTCCTCTCTACACATACACACACGCACGCACGCACGCACACACACACACACACACACACACACACACACACACACACACACACACACACACACACACACACACACACACACACACACACACACACAAACAACCCCCCCCCCCGCCCTTCACCATACGTAGACATGCTGTGGTGTGAGCTGACTGTGCAGGGTGTTGTGTTGTGGCCTGGCCCAGGGTTGACCTTGATTACCTTGGTGATAGTTAGGCTCCTCATTAGTGCTGGACTGCAGGAAACAGCTGGTAATGAGAGACTAGCTCTGTCCTGAGGCACAAAAACACACACAGATGCACAAACACGCACACACACACATGCACACATATGCCAGCCAGGTCACTAAAGATCTACTGCGAAATTCGTCATCCATCCAGGTAAGCAGGACCTATGACGATTACTTGAAAACCGGCCACTAGGGGCAATGGTGAGCACTATTACCATAAAGTGGGAAAGACGTATGGGTGTAAATCGTGAGCTCTGGCTGAGTGGGTCGCTTGTTCAATCTCAGTGCTAGGCACTAGTTTTTTCAAACCTAAAAACCTTTCCTGCAGTCAAATTACCAAATTGCTCTCTAGTGGCCTCATGGGTGGAATGTTATAAATATTGTTCGTAATTTCATAATTAATAACTGCAGCAAATCCGGTGTTTCTATGTCAAATGGTTTTGTTATATTTCAGTATTATTTCAGTCTCAACTCTATATTTGACATGGTACAGGTGTCCTATTTTTGTTAAGCCCATTACCATGTATGTGAGGCGTATACTTTTGTTTCAAAGTAGATTTGTTGAAGACTATTAAGAAACACTCTGATTTAGCCCACTGCAGTAAAAGGTGAACCCTTAACTTAACCATTTGGAATGAATGTCTACACCTAACCATGGAGTGGTTTTTGTTTGAACCCTATCCCAAACCTTCAAGGTCAACTGACCCTTAGAACCAACTTCTCTGGTTTTCAATGGTCTATGTGACATCTATATGAGTTAGAAACATGTATTCTAGTGTAAGAATGGACTACAAAGTGTAAAAAACTGTAGGATCATTTTGATCATACAGTCAGTCTTGTCCAAAACAGAGTTTTGTTAGTGAGTTCGTTGGGTATGGATTACAATCATGCCCACTTGCCCAGTGCCAACAAAAACGAGAGAAGCAGCTGTGTTGAGAAGCAGCGCGTGTTCTACCCAATCAAAGCAGCCAGAACCTCCAGACAGTGAGACAGACCTGCTCATTACGCAGCGCCTCAGACTTGTTTACATAAAGCAACACGTCGCCAATGTTATGTTGAAAGAACCCTTGCTCCCTAAAGCCCTTTATTGAGTGGCCATTTGCTGATGTGTTTGATAGTGTCAATCACTCGAGTCTCTGCCACTTTTCTGGGCAAATGAGAATTGAAACGATCAGAGCGCACTTGTATCCCAACTGCAACTTGTCCAATATTCCGAAACCAATTCGGGAGCATCTTGTGTCGCCCTGCGATCTGTTCTGTAACATGATTCCTTATGAAACACTTCCAGACAGACACGCGTAAAAGATAGAGAGAAAGTTGTAAAAAAAACGAAATGGCACTGAAGCACACACATTGCCACTTCCCCAGTGACTTGATAAGCTGATTGTGGCCTGGTTGCTCAATGAGCCTGCTAGCTACAACTTGCTAGCTTCATTGACAAACACAGAGTTGGAACTTAGCTAGCTAGCAAGTGATTTTGGGGCATTGATAAACAGAGTGTAGCCTATGCTTTATTTACGGTAGTTTGACAGCTTGCAGATGATGAAGTTTGTAGACATGTTATTGTTCGTCAGAAATCAGTCCTGAGCACACAGGCATGCTTTACTGTGTCGATAGACTGCATGCAGTGCACTGACTAGTTTTTTATGCAAATGTTTTTACTTGAGAAATACTGCACCAAACACCTTAACGCCTTAACCTTAAATTGAACGACTGAGACCACCACGACAAAAACATTTTTTTAAATTAAATAATTCTTGATTTATCTTAGATTAAATCTGACTATTTTAAGGGAGTGACTATTTTAAACCTCCTGCTGTGTTTTGGTCGAATTGGACCAATTTACAAGTTTTCTCTCTGAAAAATGTAGTTCATTTAATCTAATTGTCATAAGGTTCCATGACTTTGTCCACACAGGGCATCTGAACACACAAAATACATTTGGATAATTTTCATGAAATCTTGGGTGTTTTATTTAAACTGGGGTGTTCCCAGTCAAAAATGACCGGTCATTAGAAATGAATGGGTGAGACGACAATTAGTGTATAAAATTGAGTTCAGGCACATGCCCATTCATCAGATAGACACACTTCCTCTCCCAGACCCCACATGCATGTATGCATGTTTGAGCACACACACTCACACCTCACTCCCCTTCTTGGGCTTCCATGGACCCCCCACGGGAACCTTTCCCCAATAGAATCTTTCCCCCACAGGAACCACACCTGTTGGCATTCTCACAAACAATCACAACATTGTTTCAGTAATATATAGAACTTTTTCTCGCAGCTCTGGTATATAAAGCTTTTTTGAGGCCTTGCTCACAATTCATTCTGTGGCAGCACAATGACCAAACGATATACTGTATGTGAGGCTCTTGATCATATCTTTGATCATGAAACTGGTGAGGAGGAGAGAGTCCTTGTTACACTTTGACACAACGTAGTCTGTGATAAATAGCACATACATTTCATCTGAGTATTTGTTATAGTCTAAATTAATCCATACATTGTGCTTTTTTTTAAACTCAAAAACGAGTTATATGAGCTCAGGTCAATGAGGCCTACAGGCCATAAATAGCAAATAGAACAAGAACTAAAGTTGATAAAAGATCTAACCCAACATTAGGTGATAATATGTGTATTATTATGGATTTATAATCAGCTATAATGGGGCGGTTATTTTGGACCCGGGGAACACAGAATTAATTAAACATGAAACGAACACAACAGGAGGGTTAAGGAATGGCTATGTTGTTGCGACGGTGATTCAGAAGGGACAAACACAGTACCTGCCAGGGTACGATATGCAAACATTACACACCCCACAACAAACCACACCCCTAAGACCACACTTGTTGGGCTTCAGTCATGGCCACTACTAGCATTTCTTAATGAGCAATCTTCAAAAAAAAGGCCAAATGGGAAGTTTTGATTTGGAATGAATGCCTCAACTTAACCTTTGAAATTTGACACTTATGGACAAACGTTGGATTCTGCAGTGAGCCTGTGAGAACTTGTTGCATATGTATGCTGCACACACACACACACACACACACACACACACACACATGCAGACACAGAGATTTGGATATGCATGGCACGCTGGCCTGCACACACACACACACGCAGTATAAGTAATCTGCACCTGCAAACACACATCAAATTTCACACAAACAGAGTCCAGACTCACACTTCCCCACTCACTTGTCTAGTTCTCTCTTCTTCCTTCCTTTCATCTCTGTTCTCTCTCCCCCATATGCTCTATCTCTGTCTCTTCTTCTCACTCTCACTCGGTTTCACTCACCATAACCATTACGAACTTGCCCACAAGACAGATCTCACCTACTCTGTTCTCTTCCTAGTCTTTAGAAAACACTAGCCAGCCTCCACTCTTGGCTAAGCCACGACCACACAATCCTTCCTGTTGCTAAGTATTTGCCATGCTCTGGGCTCTGGGACAGTGGGGCCTTGCTACAACACGGTGGTGCGCACACCACGCACAGCACCACGCATGCACACGCACACACACACACAAACACCATTGGAGTTTCGTGCCGTCCAAGATTAGGGAGTACCATTTTTTTTATGAGCATGGCCTAAGCTCAATGTAACATTGATAGGTTTGAGGCTACTAATTTACATGATACTCAAATTTGCCCTGCATAATACACATCATGAGGTATGCCATACAACCTAGCCTACAAATGAGACAAATTGTAGTAATCAGGTTGAAAGACGGTGACAGCATTTAATAACATCACCGCCTTGCACACTCTTGCCTCATCTAGATGACCTTCGTTCAATCATTAGATCCAACAGATGCAATGGTCTGTTTTGCAACTAAAACGTGAGTTTCTGTTGGACAAATTCGTAGGTTCCTTCAGTTTTGTTCCGTTTGCTCCTGTTTAGAAGGTTTTACAACAGAATAAGCGGAATGAATACATCCCTGATCACCCATACACACAGTTCACTTTCATAGCAGCCACATACAGCATCATCCCTTTGCTCGTTGGATAAATCCTTCTCGTATCTACTTGCTCTCCTCCTCTCACTCACACCTTTTCCCTTCGCTTTTGGACTTTAATGCACAACACAACAGCTGTCTGTGAACATGTGCAAACCTCTCCAGGCCAAACCANTGAGTGGGATGAGAGAGGTAAATGAAGAAAAGGAGAGCTAGAGGTGAAAGTTTATGAGGGTCAGACGGACGGACAGGGACAGTGTGTATCTCCCCAACTGCCTCCTCATTCTCTGATCTAGATCCCCCTCCCCGATCCTCCATTCAACAAGGACTGAGAAAGAGATGAAGCTGTCATGATGAGAATCCATTATATTTGCCTTTGTCTGTGTTTTTTGTGTTGCCATGACAGCAGTAACCGAAGCTAGCCTGTGTCATGTATCGGTTTTGTCTAACCCTTCCTCCTTTCGAGTTGATAATGCTATGAAAACACACCGATATTTTGGTGCTGTATGTCGCACGCGAACACGCACACACAAGCTTTTTTATGAATTTTCAGGACTTTTTAGGGAGTAAATCATTATTCCCATTCAAAATCCTATTTTCCCTGAACCTGAACCTAAACCTAACACTAAACCTTAACCTAAACTTTAAGTCTAAAATAGCATTTTAACTCATTCATTAAATGAAAAAAAATCCTGACTTTCAAAATGTTTCTTGTTTTCCTACCTTGTTAGGACATTCTGTATTGATAATGTAGGGAAACACATTCCTCTCTCTCTCTCTCTCTCTCTCCTCTCTCCTCTCTTCTTGCTCTCTCTCTCTATCTCTCTCTCTCTCTCTCTCTCTCTCTCGCTCTCTCTCCTCTCCCTCTTCTCTCTCCGCTCTCCTCTCTCCTCTCTCTCCCTCTCTCTCAGCTCAGATAGTCCCAGTGCAGGAACTATAAGCCTGCTGAACCACAGTACATGTGAGTCACTGAGGCCTGACATAAGTGTCCTCACAGACCCATCCTCCATCCATCTTTCCTACCTCTTTCCCTTTCCCTTCTTTCCCTCCCCTGAAACATGCATGAGAGCACCATCTGTTCCGGACGACTGTGTGATCTTGCTCTCCGTAGCCGATGTGAGTAAAGGTTAACATTCACAAGGCCGCGGGGCCAGATGGATTACCAGGACGCATACTCAGAGCATGCACTGATTAGCTGGCAAGTATTTTCACTGACATTTTCAACCTCTCCCTGACTCTGTCTGTAATACCTACGTACATGTGCGCCATAGTCCCTGTGACCGAAGAACGCCAACGTAACCTGTCTAAATTATTATCGCCCCATAACACTCACTGTAACCATTACATTATTTGAAAGGCTGGTCATGGCTCACATCAACACCATCATCCAGACACCCTGGACCCACTCCAGTTTGCATACCACCCCAACAGATCCCCCGATGACACAATCTCTATTGTACTCCACACTGCCCTCGCAGCACCTGGATAATACAAACACCTATATGAGAATGTGGTTCATTGACTACAGCTCAGCATTCAATACCATAGTAACCTCCAAGCTCATCACGAAGCTCAGGAGTCTGGAACTGAACACCTCCCTCCCTGCACCTGGGATCCTGGACATCCTGATGGGTCGCCCCCAGGTGGTGAGGGTAGGCAAGAAACATCCGCCCGCTGCGACCCTCAGCACAGGGCCTGTAACGAGTTTGCTTCCCGACTGAGAGTTGCTTCCCGAATGAGAGTCGGGAAGCAAGTTCAGGGAGTGAGTGTTTTAATAAATAAAACAAAACATAATACAAAATAAGAAACACAGACAACAACGCACAGACATGACCCAGGAAAAGAAACAATAACTCCTGGGAAGGAACCAAAGGGAGTGACATATACAGTTGAAGTCGGAGGTTTACATACATCTTAGCAAATGCATTTAAACTCAGTTTTTCCACAATTCCTGACATTTAATCCTAGTAAAAATTCCCCGTCTTAGTCAGTTAGGATCACCACTTTATTTTAAGAATGTGAAATGTCAGAATAATAGTAGAGAGAATGATTTATTTCAGCTTTTATTTATTTCATCACATTCCCAGTGAGTCAGAAGTTTACATACACTCAATTAGTATTTGGTGGCATTGCCTTTAAATGGATTAACTTGGGTCAAACGTTTGGGTAGCCTTCCACAAGCTTCCCACAATAAGTGGGTGAATTTTGGCCCATTCCTCCCGACAGAGCTGGTGTAACTGAGTCAGGTTTTGTAGGCCTACTCGCTCGCACACGCATTTTCAGTTCTGCCCACACATTTTCTATAGGATTGATGTCAGGGCTTTGTGATGGCCACAAAATGACCTGTCTGTAAACATTGTTGGATAAATTACTTGTGTCTTGCAAGTCAATTTTGCTGTTCGTGGACTACAAAAAATGGAGGGGCGAGCATGCCCCCATCCACATTGACGGGGCAATAGTGAAGCGAATCAAAGCGTCAAGTTCCTCGGTGTCAACATCTCTAAGGAAATAACATGGTCCACACACATCAAGACAGTCTTGAAGAGGGCACGACAACGTTTCTTCCCCATCATAAGGCCTAAAAGATATTGCATGGACCCTCAGATCCTCAAAAAGTTAACAAGCTGCACCATTAAGAGCATCTTGACTGGCTGCATCACAGCTTGGTATGGCAACTGCTTGGCATCTGACTGCAAGGGCGCTATAGAGGGGTGTGGTGTACAGCCCAGCACATCACTGAGGCTGAGCTCCCTGCCATCCAGGACCTCGATACCAGGCGGTGTCAGAGAAAGGCCATAAAAACTTTCTTCGTCTCCAGCCACCTAAGCCGTAGCCTGTTCTCTCTGCTACAGCATGGCAAGTGGTACCGATGCACCATGTCTGGAACCAACAGGACCCTGAACAGCTTCCTACCCCCAAACCATAAGACTGCTAAATAGTTAACCAAATAGCTACCTTCACTATCTGAATTGACCCTTTTGCATGAACTCTATTCACTCATCACATATACTGCTGCTACTGCTTATCTATCCTACCTGTTCCTAGTCACTTAACCCCTACCCATATGTATATAACTACCTCAATTACCTCGTACCCCTGCAATGAGTTAGTACTGGTCCTCTGTGTATACAGCCAAGTTACTCATTACTCATTGTGTATTTATTCCTCGTGTTATGACCTCTCTATTATCTTTCTATTTTTCTCTCTGCATCGTTCGGAAGGGCCGTTAGCATTTCGCTGTTAGACGATACCTGTTGTTTAAGAAGCATGAAAAATACTATTTTATTTGATTCTATCGTTGCTCTGACAGCTCTGGGATGGGGAAACTAGTTTCCATCTGGTTTCCACCGCATCAAGTCATGAGAGAGAGAGAGAGGATGGAGAGAAGGAAGGAGAAAGGGAGGAGAAGGAAAGACAGGAGGATATGTGTTAAGACTATTGGTACTGGGCAGAATTATTTTGGCTGGAGCCAAATCCCACCTTCCCACATCCCACCATCCTCAGGGACTGACTCAACTGGCCAAATAAGCACTCAGACAAAAGAGTCACCCTAAAACAGCTACCTTGTTGTGGTGTGTGTGTGTGGTGTGTGTGGTGTGTGTGTGTGTGTGTGTGTGGGTGTTGTGTGTGTGTTGGTGTGTGTGTGTGTGTGTGTGTGTGTGTTGTGTTGTCAGAAAGGACGCTAAAGGAGACACCAGTAGGATGAACTAACGACAATGGGTGGCTATTTCCATTAAACACTTAAAAAATCCAACATTGGTGGTAAAAAAAAGGTGGAATCAATATATGAGATGTCGGGTAGGCATGTGCAGGCAGTCCGGTTTAGTGACAGTTTCTAGATACTGTAAAAGAGAGTGTGCATACAGTTCTCGTTCTTTTATCGGCCTCTCCCTCCTCTCTCCTATACTCCTGCGTTGTCCAGCTGACTAGTTTTATTCTTCAGCAGTTCGAGCACTGTGCTCGTCTAGCCGTCATGCTAACTTGCATCGACCATTAGTGTTAACCCTGCTGCCTCTATGTTCCTGCTCCAGTCCTACCTCTGTTTCCCTCTCTTCCTCCTCCTCTCCTCCGCTTTCCTCTGTTTTCCCACTCTACTTCCTCCTTTCCTTTACTTTCCTCGCCACAGTACTTCCTTCTCGCTCCTCGCTTTCGCTCTGTTTCCACTCTACTCCCTCCTTTACCTTTACTTTCCCTCGCCACAGTAACTTCCTTCTCGCCTCCGCTTTCCCTCTGTTTTCCACTCGACCTACCTCCTCCTCGTCGGGTGTTTTCGAAGGTGAGAGTGGTTGCAGAGTTGCCCATAGTAATCCAATGTGTCTAAACGTGTCTAATGTGGTCCGAAGAGCCGCCTGAGGCAACCCGCGCAGAGAAGCCACTGGATTGAACTTCATTCAACTTTCTAGAGTTTTCCCTGTTAGTTAACACTATCAACGTTTCACTTCACGTGTGGGAAATGTGCTCGAATCAATGCAATATTAGCCACTTCAATGTAGCATTACCGGAACAAAAACAACTATGCAAGACTTAATGTGCAAAACTAACTGTGCAAGAGATTGTCTTGTAGGCAAAGCGCATTGGAGTAGGATTCTATTGCATTGATAGGCACGACTCAGGCCCTTACTCTACACAGACCTGTGTGCCACAACCAGTCAGAGCTGCAGTAGACCTATATGCAAATAGCCATTGCCATATATGGATCTGTGCCATTCACTTTGAAGTGGACTGTGTTTAGATGTGCTTGTTTGTGATATCAAAGTGTATGCCAGTGCACATTTTCATATTCTTTGCTAGTTAGTGAGTTATTAGCCCAGTTATAGCTAATTTCTAGTCAACAGTGGGGGAGTGGTAGCTTCTACAATGCACAAAACCTGTGTATTTCTAGCCATCTTTTGAAAAGCGAGTCATGTAAAGAGTTTTTTTTTGTTATGTCTTAAAGGGGCAATGTGGGTAATTTGAGATTGTCTTGAATAAGCCAATAGTAGAGGGTAGAATCATTTGTCTGTTTCTCTCTAATAACAGTATGGGAATAATAGGCATTTTCTTTTGTAAAGGAGTGTCTTGCATCAAACAACACAACAATTTTCAGGTCACCTCCTTGTCTGAAGGACAAGTGGATAACAGGGTTGATGTCAAGCCCTGCATGTTTTTTTTTCAAACCGTCTCATGGGATCTAGGCCTACATTGAACATCACACGATGGCTGCTACTGACAGAACATTTCCATGTCAAATGTTATAGGATGTGTTTTTCCTCCATTTGTTTTGATGGTAGGCCACTCTGGTAGGCCACTCTGGTAGGCCACTCTGGTAGGTCACTCTGGTAGGCCACTCTGGTAGGTCACTCTGGTAGGTCACTCTGGTAGGCCACTCTGGTAGGTCCACTCTGGTAGGGCCACTCTGGTAGCCCACTCTGGTAGGCCACTCTGGTAGGCCACTCTGGCTCTGTAGGTCACTCTGGTAGGCCACTCTGGTAGGCCACTCTGGTAGGCCACTCTGGTAGGTCACTCTGGTAGGCCACTCTGGTAGGCCACTCTGGTAGGCCACTCTGGTAGGCCACTCTGGTAGGGCCTACATTATGATCAAAATGCCACAGCAACCTACCTGACCACTGTTAAAACAGTACCCTCAAAGTACATCCTCAGTGTTCTCAGTAAACGAGGCTGGAAGTTGCACCGAATTTCCACAATGTTCACGTTTGCGCTCATCAGACCAGAAACAAATTAGAGGGAACATTGGTCTGAAGCGATCCACTACTATATGCTGCTTTAGGCCATGTTGCTTTAGGCTGTCTGGAGTCAGGTGGATGCCAGCTGCCAACCCAAGAGGGGGCATTTAGCATCACAACCCCACACTATTGTTGCTTATTGATGGTTGTTTAATGGTTGTGTCTATATCAAGCCATGCTGGCCTTTAGGAAGGATACCAATTATACAGACACTCGCACAGACACCATGCGTGCACAAATAGATTCCTCGTCTCTCTCTCTCTCTCTCTCTCTCTCCTTCTCTCCTCTCCTCTCCTCTCTCTCTCATCTCTTCACCATTCTCACTCTTTTGTACACACACAAGCACATGCACACACACACACAAACACACATGGTGGATCGATGCAGTGAACAACAGGCCCGGCTTGTCAACCGAGGGTAGTCTGAGCCCAATCGATCCAGCAGTGAGTCTTATTGGAGCACACTGTAATTTGGACTTCAAGACCGTACACACACAAACACACACACACACACTGTATTTGGGGCCCCTGGTGAGATATAAGCTTGTGCTAGGGATATTTTATTGTGACTTTGGGCCCTAATCTCTTTACCACGAGACACCCATGGCACCATTTAGACTACTAGATGACTGCTAGAGATACTGGTCTGGGAGTGTGTATGAGTGTGTATGTGTGTGTCTGTGTGTGTATGTGCGTGCGTGCGTGCGTGTTTGTGCATCCCTACCTGGCCTGCCTGAGTCCCGGCGTTGTAGGCGGGCCTAAGGGGGGCCGTTCCCGTTCCACTGTACCTCCTTTCCCATCCAAATAATAACAATGAAATACATGGTTGAATGACATTTAGCATGACTGATTTTTGCTGTTGCTGCTATAACACTTACGTGTGATATTTATCCCATTTAAAAGTGTAAATTACCCCAACGACGATTGTATTGTCAGGCTAAATGAAATATGGCTCGAGTCATTATGACTGACAGGGTTTTAGACCTGTCATGAAGCACACGTCTCTTTTTTTTTTACGGCTGATTCATATGAACAGCGGGTGGAGCGTTAGGTAAAACGTGTGCCTCATTGATTGTTCAGTTTCGATAGTAGGTTACCTTAACTTGTTTCTGTGCTGTGATCACAATAGATATTAGAAATGTTTTTTTTTTGCTGAACATTCCTCATCAGCAACAAGTGTCGCTGAACGGACGGCATACTTAAGTTTTGTCATTTCATTGCAAGTTCAAATGTGCATAATTCGTCTCGCTATTGTGTCCTGTAGGCAATACTTCTTTGTTTTGTTTTAGGCCTTTCTTAAAGCTATTGTTTTGTAGTTTTGAAAAAGGGCAGTCCAACACACAGCAATGATATGACATCCTTTAAATCTTCATTGCATTGATATGACATTGACGTTCTCTACCTATTTCCTTTGTAAGTGTTGAAATACATTGACCGTTGTGTTTAAATCATTTCATGTCATTCATATTGTAGCATCAAACAATGAATTGTATCATGTCATCTTTCTTCGACTATTCGACACAAGCGGTGGCGATCTGTTCAAAAGAACCATAATGTGACTATTTCACAAAGGGCCTTGTATTCGCTCACAAGTTGGTTCAAAAAGATAGACTACAGGAGGCTTGTTCTACCGAGAAAAAAACGTGTTCTAGCCTTCAATTTAACAGTGATTATTGTAATTGTATCATTATGTCAAGGCAATTCCATTTTGGATGCTTCCCAATCTACTTTATATAAAAAAATATATATATGTTTTACCTTTATTTGTTTCAGTTAAGAACAAAATTCTTCTTTACAAATGATGGCCTATACCGGCCAAACCCGGACGACGCTGGGCCAATTGTGCGCCGCCCTATGGGACTCCCAATCACAGCCAGTTGTGATACAGCCTGGATCCGAACCAGGGTGTCTGTAGTGTCGCCTCAAGCACAGAGATGCAGTGCCTCTGACCGCTGTGCCACTCGGGAGCCCCGGCACTTAATTACTTGTACAGAGTTTCCTTTTGCCTTGGTTTGCAAATATGATCAAAGATGTGCATTCGCCTATTTATAAAGGCAATATGAACATCTGCGAGGAGTGTTAGTAAAACATTCAAATTTCATTGAAATCTCAGTGTATTTCTGTATGTTATGCATTATACAAAATATACGTATCTGTCCATGGTGCTGAAGTCATAGATCAGTGTACTGGTAATGCAAACTGTACTGATCACCAGCAGGCCACTTCAACGAGTGGAACGTTGCAATAGGTATGTATGTTGTGCATTTTATTACGGGTTTGAAATGCTCTATAACAATGGGAACTCCAACCCCACACATCACAATAAAGAAGGCTGTTGGCACCCTCCCTGAAAAAGAAACGACAACCCACCCCGTCCAACTGATTTGTTCTGGCACCGGGCCCGGTGGGCTTGCATGCGTGTGTGTGTGTACCTGGCAGTATCTGGGGAGTAGACCAATGAAACTTCTGCTTTAAGAGTCCCGGCCCTGCACTTAACCTGCCAACGATTTCACATTTACATTAAGAGATAGGGAAGGGGGAGAGCGAGATGGGTGACACAGGGTGGAGAAATAGAGTATTAACAAAAGGGTAACATGCAAAAGTTTGGAGATCTTCTCTTCTGGGCAGCATTCGAGCGTGGCTGGTGTTGGTGAGCTAATTAAAGCTGAATTATTGATACAGAGCTCATTCATTATTCAGGGGGGGATAATGAGAGAAGACCAACGATAAACACAGGTCCATCTGCCCAGTAGAGGTTAGAGAGGAGGAGGTATGAGGGGAGGAGGGGGTGGCTTGGCCTTTACTGTACTGCTGGCTGTGCGCCAATCCTCCTCTCCCTCTCGTTCCCTCTCTTATCTTGCGACTATGACCTTTTTGATGCGCCTCCTTCCTCACGCTCTTCCTCTGTGCTTCCCCGTTTCTGCCTCTCTACCTCTTGTGTCTCTCTTTCTGGGGGCGTCCCTCCTTTACTCTTCTCAGACCCTACTCTACTACCGCTTTCTTTCACCTCCCTCCCTTCTCTCTCTCAATCCCCCTCTTGTTGCTATGACGTTAGCTGGCCGTGTCTCTCTAAGGCTGGCCTTGATGGAGGGGGACGAAGGAGATAAGTATCGCTCTTTTCATTTAATTACTCTTTCCCTCTCTATATATCTCGCACTCTCTCTTCCTCTCTCTGTCTCTCTTGTGTTTAGTGTTGTCACTTGGAGGAGTGGTAGAGTAGAGTAGGGGAGGGAAAGCATAACATCACGTTCCCTTCCTTCCCCTAACTGGCCCATCCCTACTCTTTTTAGCCATGTGGCTTCCTGCTCGCTCTCTCTCTCTCACTCTTTCTCTTGCTCCCTCCCACTCCCTCCCTCTCTTTCTCTCTCCATCCTTCTCTCTATCTCTCTCTCTCTCTCTCTCTCTCTCCTCTCTCTCTCTCTCTCTCTCTCTCTCTCTCTCTCTCTCTCTCTCTCACACATACACACACGCACGCACGCACGCACACACACACACACACACACACACACACACACACACACACACACACACACACACACACACACACACACACACACACACACACACACAAACAACCCCCCCCCCCGCCCTTCACCATACGTAGACATGCTGTGGTGTGAGCTGACTGTGCAGGGTGTTGTGTTGTGGCCTGGCCCAGGGTTGACCTTGATTACCTTGGTGATAGTTAGGCTCCTCATTAGTGCTGGACTGCAGGAAACAGCTGGTAATGAGAGACTAGCTCTGTCCTGAGGCACAAAAACACACACAGATGCACAAACACGCACACACACACATGCACACATATGCCAGCCAGGTCACTAAAGATCTACTGCGAAATTCGTCATCCATCCAGGTAAGCAGGACCTATGACGATTACTTGAAAACCGGCCACTAGGGGCAATGGTGAGCACTATTACCATAAAGTGGGAAAGACGTATGGGTGTAAATCGTGAGCTCTGGCTGAGTGGGTCGCTTGTTCAATCTCAGTGCTAGGCACTAGTTTTTTCAAACCTAAAAACCTTTCCTGCAGTCAAATTACCAAATTGCTCTCTAGTGGCCTCATGGGTGGAATGTTATAAATATTGTTCGTAATTTCATAATTAATAACTGCAGCAAATCCGGTGTTTCTATGTCAAATGGTTTTGTTATATTTCAGTATTATTTCAGTCTCAACTCTATATTTGACATGGTACAGGTGTCCTATTTTTGTTAAGCCCATTACCATGTATGTGAGGCGTATACTTTTGTTTCAAAGTAGATTTGTTGAAGACTATTAAGAAACACTCTGATTTAGCCCACTGCAGTAAAAGGTGAACCCTTAACTTAACCATTTGGAATGAATGTCTACACCTAACCATGGAGTGGTTTTTGTTTGAACCCTATCCCAAACCTTCAAGGTCAACTGACCCTTAGAACCAACTTCTCTGGTTTTCAATGGTCTATGTGACATCTATATGAGTTAGAAACATGTATTCTAGTGTAAGAATGGACTACAAAGTGTAAAAAACTGTAGGATCATTTTGATCATACAGTCAGTCTTGTCCAAAACAGAGTTTTGTTAGTGAGTTCGTTGGGTATGGATTACAATCATGCCCACTTGCCCAGTGCCAACAAAAACGAGAGAAGCAGCTGTGTTGAGAAGCAGCGCGTGTTCTACCCAATCAAAGCAGCCAGAACCTCCAGACAGTGAGACAGACCTGCTCATTACGCAGCGCCTCAGACTTGTTTACATAAAGCAACACGTCGCCAATGTTATGTTGAAAGAACCCTTGCTCCCTAAAGCCCTTTATTGAGTGGCCATTTGCTGATGTGTTTGATAGTGTCAATCACTCGAGTCTCTGCCACTTTTCTGGGCAAATGAGAATTGAAACGATCAGAGCGCACTTGTATCCCAACTGCAACTTGTCAATATTCCGAAACCAATTCGGGAGCATCTTGTGTCGCCCTGCGATCTGTTCTGTAACATGATTCCTTATGAAACACTTCCAGACAGACACGCGTAAAAGATAGAGAGAAAGTTGTAAAAAAAAACGAAATGGCACTGAAGCACACACATTGCCACTCCCCAGTGACTTGATAAGCTGATTGTGGCCTGGTTGCTCAATGAGCCTGCTAGCTACAACTTGCTAGCTTCATTGACAAACACAGAGTTGGAACTTAGCTAGCTAGCAAGTGATTTTGGGCATTGATAAACAGAGTGTAGCCTATGCTTTATTTACGGTAGTTTGACAGCTTGCAGATGATGAAGTTGTAGACATGTTATTGTTCTCAGAAATCAGTCCTGAGCACACAGGCATGCTTTACTGTGTCGATAGACTGCATGCAGTGCACTGACTAGTTTTTTATGCAAATGTTTTTACTTGAGAAATACTGCACCAAACACCTTAACGCCTTAACCTTAAATTGAACGACTGAGACCACCACGACAAAAACATTTTTTTAAATTAAATAATTCTTGATTTATCTTAGATTAAATCTGACTATTTTAAGGGAGTGACTATTTTAAACCTCCTGCTGTGTTTTGGTCGAATTGGACCAATTTACAAGTTTTCTCTCTGAAAAATGTAGTTCATTTAATCTAATTGTCATAAGGTTCCATGACTTTGTCCACACAGGGCATCTGAACACACAAAATACATTTGGATAATTTTCATGAAATCTTGGGTGTTTTATTTAAACTGGGGTGTTCCCAGTCAAAAATGACCGGTCATTAGAAATGAATGGGTGAGACGACAATTAGTGTATAAAATTGAGTTCAGGCACATGCCCATTCATCAGATAGACACACTTCCTCTCCCAGACCCCACATGCATGTATGCATGTTTGAGCACACACACTCACACCTCACTCCCCTTCTTGGCTTCCATGGAACCCCCCACGGGAACCTTTCCCCAATAGAATCTTTCCCCCACAGGAACCACACCTGTTGGCATTCTCACAAACAATCACAACATTGTTTCAGTAATATATAGAACTTTTCTCGCAGCTCTGGTATATAAAGCTTTTTTGAGGCCTTGCTCACAATTCATTCTGTGGCAGCACAATGACCAAACGATATACTGTATGTGAGGCTCTTGATCATATCTTTGATCATGAAACTGGTGAGGAGGAGAGAGTCCTTGTTACACTTTGACACAAAGTAGTCTGTGATAAATAGCACATACATTTCATCTGAGTATTTGTTATAGTCTAATTAATCCATACATTGTGCTTTTTTTTAAACTCAAAAACGAGTTATATGAGCTCAGGTCAATGAGGCCTACAGGCCATAAATAGCAAATAGAACAAGAACTAAAGTTGATAAAAGATCTAACCCAACATTAGGTGATAATATGTGTATTATTATGGATTTATAATCAGCTATAATGGGGCGGTTATTTTGGACCCGGGGAACACAGAATTAATTAACATGAAACGAACACAACAGGAGGGTTAAGGAAGTGGCTATGTTGTTGCGACGGTGATTCAGAAGGGACAAACAACAGTACCTGCCAGGGTACGATATGCAAACATTACACACCCACAACAAACCACACCCCTAAGACCACACTTGTTGGGCTTCAGTCATGGCCACTACTAGCATTTCTTAATGAGCAATCTTCAAAAAAAGGCCAAATTGGGGAAGTTTTGATTTGGAATGAATGCCTCAACTTAACCTTTGAAATTTGACACTTATGGACAAACGTTGGATTCTGCAGTGAGCCTGTGAGAACTTGTTGCATATGTATGCTGCACACACACACACACACACACACACACACACACATGCAGACACAGAGATTTGGATATGCATGGCACGCTGGCCTGCACACACACACACACGCAAGTATAAGTATCATGCACCTGCAAACACACATCAAATTTCACACAAACAGAGTCCAGACTCAACACTCCCCACTCACTTGTCTAGTTTCTCTCTTCTCTTTCCTTTTCTCTCTGTTCTCTCTCCCCCATATGCTCTATCTCTGTCTCTTCTCCACTCTCACTCGGTTTCACTCACCATAACCATTACGAACTGCCCACAAGACAGATCTCACCTACTCTGTTCTCTTCCTAGTCTTTAGAAAACACTAGCCAGCCTCCACTCTTTGGCTAAGCCACGACCACACAATCCTTCCTGTGTGCTAAGTATTTGCCATGCTCTGGGCTCTGGGACAGTGGGCCTTGCTACACACACGGGTGCGCACACACACGCACGCACACGCATGCACACGCACACACACACACACACCATTGGAGTTTCGTGCCGTCCAAGATTAGGGATGACCATTTTTTTTATGAGCATGGCCTAAGCTCAATGTAACATTGATAGGTTTAGGCTACTAAATTTACATGATACTCAAATTTGCCCTGCATAATACACATCATGAGGTTGCTACAACCTAGCCTACAAATGAGACAAATTGTAGTAATCAAGGTGAAAGACGGTGACACATTTAATACCGCCTTGCACACTCTTGCCTCCATCTAGATGACCTGTCGTGCAATCATTAATCCAAACAGATGCAATGGTCTGTTTTGCAACTAAAACGTGAGTTTCTGTTGGACAAATTCAGGTAGGTTCCTTCCAGTTTTGTTCCGTTTGCTCCTGTTTAAGAATGTTTTACAACAGAATAAGCGGAATGAATACATCCCTGATCACCCATACACACAGTTCACTTTCATAGCAGCCACATACAGCATCATCCCTTTGCTCGTTGGATAAATCCTTCTCGTATCTACTTGCTCTCCTCCTCTCACCTTTTCCCTTCGCTTTTGGACTTTAATGCACAACACAACAGCTGTCTGTGAACAGGTGCAAACCTCTCCAGGCCAAACCAGTGACCTCTCTCTCTCTCTCTCTCTCTCTCTTT
>NC_034192.2:30107944-30155677 GCF_002021735.2 Oncorhynchus kisutch | reverse complement strand
GAGAGAGAGAGAGAGAGAGAGAGAGATACATAGAGGGGGAAAGAGTGAGAGACATAGAGAGAGGGAGATAAGGAGGAGAGAGAGGAGAGAGAGAGAGAGTGAGAGTGAGAGAGAGGAGGGGGCACAGTGACACACCGACACCGACACACACACACACACAACAGGTCCTGGTGCCATAAAAGCAGAAACACATGGCAGTATGCTACACCGTCACACCTCTTGCACACTCCCCTACAGAGAGGCGACCGAGATGAAGAGAGAGATGGATAAATGGAGAGAATAGAAGCATGATAGATATCACAGAGGAGAAGAGAGAGGGAGAAGATGGAGACAGTTTCAGGGTATGTTTTTCAGTTGGAGGGAGGTGATTAGGGTGAATGGTTAGGGTGTAGTAATTTTGAAGACTGCTAGAGATACTCCAGTCAGAGGAGACGAGACTGAAGGATCAGATATCATGGTCGTACAAGCCTATCAGGACATATATTATCTCAACCCCCTCACTGTGTGTGTGTGTGTGTGTGTGTGTGTGTGTGTGTGTGTGTGTGTGTGTGTGTGTGTGTGTGTGTGTGTGTGTGTGTGTGTGTGTGTGTGTGTGTGTGTGTGTGTGTGTGTGTGTGTGTGTGCGTGTGCGTGTGAGAGCGTGCGTGTGTGTGTGTGTGTGTGAGCGTGTGCGTGTGTTCAACTACATGTAGTTCAAATAGTAATTTATTTACATTTTGCAGATGCTTGGTGGCAGTTGAACTAAATTCAATTCTTGATGGTGTTTTCAGTTGTTAATAATATATTTTTTTAAATTACCATGTAGCGGTGTAGCTAACTACTAGAACTACACACTTCTTAAAAATAAAAAAATGAAAATATGCGTGAAAATATGCGTGAAGTATGCAAGAATATGGAGGAATTGTTTGTTTCTGGGTGGATATTATGTGAATATATGAGCGTTCTGTGTATGGTAGCTACGTGTTTAAAAGCATTGTGTGTGTGTGTGTGTGGTAATACTATAGGTAGCCTTCCCTCAGTCTGCTAACAATAACAGCAGTTTTCATAAAATCAACAGGCAAGTGAGCATGCTCCTGTTTTCTTGCAGCTTCAAGCGTGGGAAATATGTCTGTGTGCGTGTGTGCGCGCAGTTTGTTCGTTCGTTTGTGTGCGTGTACCTGTGTGTGGATGCGTGCATGTGTCTATTTATGTTCCCAGGTCGGTATCAGGGTCCGCAAGGGTGTGGAGCAAGGGACATTGTCACATCTCTTTTTCTCTAATCCTCTGATTGGTCGTCGGTCCATCACCAAGACAATCTGATTGGCAGTTAGCTCTGGCTGTCAACTGAGGGAGCAGGTGGGGGATGGCCTTAGTTCCGCTCTGTTGCTAGGTTACAGGTATGCCTAATAGATGTGGAGATAGATAGAGTAAAGATAAGGATGAAATGGGTCGGTGTGAAAGTCAACGTGTCAGTGTGCAATGTGAGGAGGGGTGGGGTCATTTGGGTGAGGGAGAGAAAGCTACCGAGTGAGAAATACTGTTAGAGATGGGATGGGGTCGGTGAGAGACGAGAGGAGAGAGAGAGAGAGAGAGAGAGGCAGAGAAAGTGCATGAGCAGGGAGATGAGACAGGAGAGACAGAGAGGGGACGAGGAGGGAGGAGAGGAAGAAGAGAGTGGACCAGAGACAGAGAATGAGGAGAGGAGCGCCGAGCGAGAGAGAGAGGGAGAGGGAGAGAGAGGAGCGAGCGAGAGACGGAGAGAGACAGAGAGAGGGAGAGAGACGAGAGACATAGAGAGAGAGACAGACGAGAGAGAAGCGAGACAGAGAGAGAGAGAGAGAGAAATAGACAGTGGGGATGTTCTAGGGCCTGCGCCTGGTTCTAGGTGTGTACTCTTTTTATCCAGAGTTCTCAGAGTCAGGGTCATCAATTGTATGAGCACCAAAGAAAACACACACACACCTCTCAAACACACACACACTCACACACGCACACACACACACACACACACACACACAAACACACACACACACACACAAACACACGCACACACACACAGAGGCTTTGGGATCCTCCCACCCATGTTGCTGATCTGAGAGGAGTGATTGGTTTTTCAGCCATTAGAATGCAGCGGTATTAATCACTCTCTGCTTATGATATCACTGTTCAGTGAACTGCCTTTCCACCACAGTTAGATTGCAATCACTAAACAGTCAGTCCCAGCTAATCGGGGTCATCTATCAACACATATACACACGCACACGCAGATGGCGCCGGTGGGGATGGCTGCCGTTTTATGGGCTCTTAACAAACCGTGCTATTTTTGTTTGTTTTTTCGCATTGGTTGTAACTTTTGTACATAATGTTGCTGCTTCAGTCTCTTATGACCGAAAAGAGCTTTGAGACATTAGAACAGCAAATATTCACCTTGAACTGGACAAAGAGTCGGACGAGAGGGATTTACTCCAGACACCCGAACAAGCCCTCTTCCGCAGGAGAAAGAGACGGAGGAGGTTTCACGGAAGGAGATCAGGGTGCCTTGTGAGGATCCAGCGACGAGTGGCTAAACTGCCTTTGCAACCGGTACTATTGGCCAACGTACAATCACTGGATAATACATTAGACGAACTACAAGCATGTATATCCTACCAAAGGGACAATTAAAACTGTAGTATCTTGTTTCACCGAATAACATACATCTGGCGGGTTATACACTGTATCGGCAGGATAGAACAGCAGCTTCTGGTAAGACAAGGGGTGGAGGTCTATGTATATTTGTAAACAACAGCTGGTGCACGATATCTAAGGAAGTCTCGAGGTCTTGCTCGCTTGAGGTAGAGTATCTCATGATAAGCTGTAGACCACAACATCTACCTAGAGAGTTTTCATCTATATTATTCGTAGCTGTCTACAATGAGCTGTATACGGCCATAAGCAAACAGAAAAATGCTCATCCAGAGGCGGCGCTCCAAGTGGCCGGGGACTTTAATGCAGGGAAACTTAAATCCGTTTTACCTCATTTCTACCAGCATGTTAAATGTGCAACCAGAGGGAAAAAAAACTCTAGACCACCTTTTCTCCACACACAGAGACGCATACAAAGCTCTCCCTCACCCTCCATTTGGCAAATCTAACCATAATTCTATCCTCCTGATTCCTGCTTACAAGCAAAAATTAAAGCAGGAAGCACCAGTGACTCGGTCAATAAAAAAGAAGCAGATGCTAAGCTACAGGACTGTTTTGCTAGCACAGACTGGAATATGTTCCGGGATTCTTCCGATGGCATTGAGGAGTACACCACATCAGTCACTGTTTTCATCAATAAGTGCATCGGTGATGTTGTCCCCACAGTGACTGTACGTACATACCCCAACCAGAAGCCATGGATTACAGGCAACATGCGCACTGAGCTAAAGGGTAGAGCTGCTGCTTTCAAGGAGCGGGATTCTAACCAGGAAGCTTATAAGAAATCCTGCTATTCTCTCTGACAAACCATCAATCAGGCAAAGCATCAATACAGGACTTAGATCTAATTGTACTACACCGGCTCCGAAGCTCGGGACTCAAAGGGAATCACAGCCGAGAGCTGCCCAGTGACACAAGCCTACCAGACAAGCTAAATTACTTCTATGCTCGCTTCGAGGCAAGTAACACTGAAACATGCATGAGAGCATGAGCTGTTCTGGATGACTGTGTGATCACGCTCTCCGTAGCCAAAGTGAGTAAGACCTTTAAACAGGTGAACATTCACAAGGCCGCAGGGCCAGATGGATTACCAGGACGTGTACTCCGAGCATGCGCTGACCAACTGGCAGGTGTCTTCATTGACATTTTGAACCTCTCCCTGTCTGAGTCTGTAATACCAACATGTTTCAAGCAGACCACCGTAGTTCCTGTGTCCTAAGGTAACCTGCCTAAATGACTACAGACCCGTAGCACTCACGTCTGTAGCCATGAAGTGCTTTGAAAGGCTGGTCAAGGCTCACATCAACACCATTATACCAGAAACCCTAGACCCAGTCCAATTTGTATACTGCCCCAACAGATTGTCCCAACAGATCCACAGATTTTGTATTGTCTTTTGCACCCCGCACCTCCCTTTCCCACCTGGACAAAAGGAACACCTTTTTGAGAATGCTATTCATTTACTACAGCTCAGATTTCAACACCATTGTTCCCTCAATGCTCATCACTAAGCTAAGGACCCAGGGACTAAACACCTCCCTCTGCAACTGGATCTTGGACTTCCTAACAGGCTGCCCCCTGGTGGTAAGGTTATGTAACAACACATCCGCCATGCTGATCCTCAACACGGGGCCCCTCGGGGGTGCATGCTCAATCCCCTCCTGTACTCCCTGTTCACTCAGGACTGCATGGCTAGGCACGACTCCAACACCATCATTAAGTTTGCTGATGACACAACAGTGATAGGCCTGATCACCGACATGATGAGACAGCCTATAGGGAGGAGGTCAGAGACCTGACCGTGTGATGCAAGGACAACATACTCTCCCTCAACGTGATCAAGACAAAGGAGATGATTGTGGACTACAGGAAGGACTGAGGAGGACTGAGCAGGCCCCCATTTTCATCGACGGGGCTGTAGTGGAGCAGGTAAAGAGCTTTAAATTCCTTGGTGTCCACATCACCAACAAACTAACATGGTCCAAGCACACCAAGACAGTGCTGAAGAGTGCACAACAAAACCTATTCCCCCTCAGGAGACTGAAAAGATTTGGCATGGGTCCTCAGACCCCCAAAAGTTTCTACAGCTTGAATCACTGCCTAATATGGCAACTGCTCGGCCTCGAACCGCAGGGCACTACAGAGGGGCTTTCTGCCGTCCAGGACCTCTGTACCAGGTGGTGTCAGAAGAAGGCCCACATTTCTCAAAGACTCCAGCCACCCTTGTCATGGACTGTTCTCTCTGCTACTGCACGGCAAGTGGTACCGGAGCGCCAAGTCTAGGTCCAAGAGGCTTCTTAACAGCTTCTACCCCCAAGCAATAAGACTCCAGAACATCTAATCAAACATAGACTATTTGCAGTGCTGCTACTCTCTGTTATTATCTATTCATAGTCACTTTAATAACCCTACCTACATGTACATATTACCTCAATTACCTCGACTAACCGGTGCCCCCACACCTTGACTCTGTACCGGTACCGCCTGTATATTGCCTCACTACTGTTATTTTACTGCTGCTGTTTCATTATTTTTGTATTTTTATTTTCTTATAACTGCATTGTTGGTTAAGGGCTTGTAAGTAAGCATTTACTGTAAGGTCTACACCTGTAAGGTCTACACCTGTAAGGTCTACACCTGTAAGGTCGACACATAAAATTGTATTTTATTTTATTTGACACTTATCAATGGTGCCCGTGTACATTTCGGTGTAAGAAGATTTGATGCGTCTCCGTACTGGCCAGTTAGTATTCCATGTTAGGAATGGTGTGTTTGCGGGGATAGGGATACAGCTCAGAACACACGCACGCGCGCGCACACACACACACACACACACACACACACACACACACACACACACACACACACCTTGGTGAGGTTCTTGTTTTTATACCTCTGTATCCCCTTCTTTTACAACCCCCTCGTATACGGTGCTCTTCATATACCTCCATAAACCCTCTTCTACCCAGTGTCTGTAGTGAATGTCGTCCCTCGTCTAATGATCTGCTTTACATAATATTAACTCTACCTTCCCTCTGACACCCCGGAGACACCGGTCATGTCCCAAATGGCACCCTATTCCCTTTGTCGTGCAATACGTTTGACCGGGACCCACTGCCTAGCTCACAATACTGGAGGTAGAGGAACCACTGTAGCTATACAGGAGAATAACATGCTGTTTCACCCTACTGCAGCTAAGCTACTCTATTCTATTTGAATCCCATTCTCCTGCATTGTCACTTTTCGGGTATATGCTCATAGTAAGAGACTGTTCTATTCCAATCAGATACTTTATATTCCATTGACATTAAGCCCGGGCTCGTCATGTAGTCTCATGTGGATTGTCACATATAGCTGTATATTCTTACAGTAAGTGACAATGCTTGAGGGGAAGGTCTACAGGGATATGGTGCGTGTTAAAAGCAAATGTTTGTCCCTGTGTTTTTGTATTTTCACCTTGTGAATGTGTCTGAGGGTTGAATAGTGAGTTGAGAATGTTGTCAGTTTCTCAAATGCTTTTTTTGACGATGCATACACCTCTATCGCTCACTTTCTATTTATTTCTTGGTCTCCTTTCCCGCTTCTCTCTTATTCTTTCCCTACAGTATATCCATCCCCCCCTCCCTCCCCCCCTCACCCCCTCCCTCCCTCACCCCCCCGGGGAGTGATTAATGCTAGACTGCCTCAGCAGACATATCTGCTCTGTCAGGCTGAAGCCAGCGTTGTTAAGTCTTGGATCAACTAAGGACTTTCCACCGGGCCTTTCAGAACAGTAGGACTGTACAAAAAAAAAAGGAAAAGGTAGGGGTGAAAAGAGGCGTAAAATGATGGGAAACTTTAAACAATCCTAGATGTGTGTAGGCTAGGTCCTAATCTCACCGCAGGTAGGAAAGGACAGACAGGAATTTTAGATCCTAGAAATACTCCCACACACAGACTAAGACACACACGCACACACACACACATACACACACACACGCACACACACACACACATACACACGCACACGCGCACACACACACACACACACACACACTTGTCTTGACTCCTCATTGTCCGCTGGGCCAGGAGAACATCTGGCTGGCCGGGAACGATGCCGGAACGCTAGTTGAATGCCAGGAGAACACCAGAGGAACATACCAAGGAGGACGGAGCCACATTCCAGATTTGCTGACTGACCATGGAATGCTACTTTACCTTACAGTTTTACCTTCCTTCCTTCCATCTCTCTCTCATTCTCCTCTTTTTACCTTCAATGTTTTCTCTATCTCCCTCTTTCTCTGCCTCTCCAGTTGTACTCCCTTTCACAGTCTCACCTGGCTTTGTCTACAATCAACCTCTCTCTACAGTACTGTATGCCTCACATTTAAACCATTTTCCCTTATCAGTTTCTCCTCAATTACTTACAATTACCTGTCTCACTTGTCTTTTCTCCTGTTTCCACCCTCCTCCCCCTCTCTCTCTTTCTCTGTCTCTGTCTATTTCTGATTCAAAACACCCATAGACTGAGATGTTTAGTCAGAAACCAGAGGTAATGAATGGGATGAAGAGAGAGAGAGAGAGAGAGAGAGAGAGAGAGAGAGGGGGGGGAGAGAGGGGGAGGGAGTGTGGTTTCATCCCCAGATGGTCTGCCTTCCTTGAGTGCTGTCTCACCTACACCGTTCTCCCTCTATGTCAACACAACCACACCCTGATGGAAAACGGTCCTACCCGGGCGTCACACTAAAAGAGGCTAGCCGCTATTCTTAAATGCTAACCTCTGGATGTTTATCTAAGGAACACGACTAGTGGGTGAGTCCCAAATGGCACCCTATTCCCACTATAGTACACTAAGCCCCAAATGTTTCTGGTTAAAAATAGTGCACTATGAAGAGAAAAGGAAGCAGTCTACCAGTCCTTTGCCTCTGCACCTGGAAATAACATAATGAAGGAGTGTCTTACTCAGTCAATGTTAGAGGAAACAGGGGAGGGAGGAGGGCGGAGGGAGAAGGAGGAGGGAACCGGGGGAGAGGAGGATGGAGATAGAGGGAGAGAGAGATGGTGACAAATGAGAAAGAAGGAGGAAGAAGCATGTGCAAGTAGGGAGGAGTTGAGAGGAGGAGGAGGAGGAAGGGAGGGGTAAGAACAGAGAAGGAGTCCCCAGATGCAGGTTGAGCTAGTGTAGTTCAGAGCATGTGACCTGGGGTCAACTTGTGGTGATGACCTCTAAACTAGAGGAAGTGCTCTGTGTATTTCTGGAACTGTGACTAAAGCCTGCTATGGAGAGGGTCAGAGAGAGATGAAGAGACACATGGGATATGTCCCAAATGGCATCCTATTCCCTATATAGTGCACCTACTTACACCACTAATATTTATGGCCAATTCCACGGTAACAGAGTGATACTGAGACTCCAATTTTTTTTATTTAAAGTGTATGTCAAACAAAAACCAATGATTGTAAAGTTAAACAAACCATTTAACTCTATGCACGAGGACTACTTTTAACAGTAAAAAATGGCCCCAGACATTTTTACAAAAACACATTTACTTGAAGAACAGATGCGAAGTTTGGTAACAGAATGATGTCTCACAGGTTGACTACACCGCTCGCATCGCGTGCGAACATTGGAAAATACATTTAGAAATATATGTTATTCAATTATTGCACCCACACTGCTCACACGCACCAACGAGCGTCTGTGTTGCCAAGGGCTAAAATAGAAGTCAGTTCTATTTCTGACACAGATCGCCTGCCTCTCCCATCTCCTCATTGGTTTATAGAAGCAGGCACCCACGTGCCATCTCCTCATTGGTTATACCCACGTGGGTGACTGAAAGACAAACGAGGTCAGTGGTGGTAATGCACCTAATTTATGAAAGTTGCCAATCGCAATATAAAGTCAAGAGAAGAAAAGGCCTGGAAGGAGGAGAGATGACTAGAAAATATTCGGTTGACCGTTTAATGTGTGGATTAATTGGCGGAGTAGAGGACCTTGTGCATTTCAGGTAAAGTAACAACTCAATGTTTATATCCCAGGACAAATTAGCTAGCAACAGCAAGCTAGCTAAATAGGACAAATAGGCTAGCAAGTGCAAGATAACTAGCTAAATTGCCATGAATGTTTAATGCTTTTCGACCTGTCCCCAAATTAATATAATTGTTCAGAGTTTGTTTTGATATTTTAAACTGTGTGTCGTGATCGCGTTTGGTGTGGGGGGACAAAATCAATTTATGCACAATGGAGCACAATGGGTCACACGCGTAGCCGGTTTGGGTTCCGTGTCAGTCATCTCAGTCTCAGCATCACTGTTATCGTGGAATTCCCCTCATGTTCCACCCAGGCTGCTTTATCCTCTCTTCCCTCTCTTCTGTCTTCACTTTCTTCTCTATTTTGTGCCTTTTAGTTTTTAGGGGAGGGTGATGCAGTAAGCCATTTTTGGACTAGACTAGGTCCTGATATGTTCCTCACTTACATCCTGGAAACTTACAAGGTACTAGGCAAGGGTCCACCAGAGAATGTTCCCTTGGGACCATCATGTGACGTCCTCTTGACCATAATGAAAAGTCCTCTTGTGGTCATTGAATGTCCCATTGATAACGTCCTATCTGAACCAAATAGGAACTTTTTCGTAGCATTCACTAATGGACATCAAAATACCTTATTATAACATTATATTGCGACCAAACCGGGACCTGTACTTAATGTCCTCTTATAGTCCTGAGGTTAACATCATGTTTTAATGTTTGTAGAACATTCTCAGAACGTCAGTGGGATAACATTTTGCCAAAACCCTTAAAGGGAGCTTGTGGGAACGTTGCCTAATGTCCTAAGGACATCCTCTGTTTTCTGGGTCCCTGTGTGTGTTGTGTGTGTATGATTGCGTGCGTGCGTACGTGTACCCTGTGAGTGTGTGTACGTGCCTCTGTGTGTTTGTGTGTGTACGTGAGCTCCTGTGTCTGTGTCCTGGAGCGTCGGCCTGTGTTAAGAGACCACTCTGTGTAATGAGTGGGACAGGGTGACAGGGCCAGGGTTGCATCACTAAGTCCCCCAGGGCCTAAATCACAGTGGCATCTGCCACCAGAACCAAACCTGAGGTCAGCACAGCACAGGACTGCAGAGGGAACAGAGGACAGACCGGGGAGCACAATAACATGCTCCAATGGAGCCACTGTACTGTAGACCTGGAGTGTGTGTGTGTGTGTGTGTGTGTGTGTGTGTGTGTGTGTGTGTGTGTGTGTGTGTGTGTGTGTGTGTGTGTGTGTGTGTGTGTGTGTGTGTGTGTGTGTGTGTGTGTGTGTGTGTGTGTGTGTGTGTGTGTGTGTGTGCGCGCGCGCGAGAGGTTGTGTTTATGTTTGATCAT
The DNA here is from genome assembly GCF_002021735.2 of Oncorhynchus kisutch. NCBI lineage: Eukaryota > Metazoa > Chordata > Actinopteri > Salmoniformes > Salmonidae > Oncorhynchus > Oncorhynchus kisutch. The sequence continues at coordinate 30,145,670 of NC_034192.2, read as the reverse complement.
TCCTGCTTGCCATGTGTTATAAGTAAAGGCTTTATTACATGCCTAGTCCTCATCCTCCTCTAGCATATCCCACATTTACTTAATTTGGCAATCTCTTCTCCCTGCTGGAAATTAAGCAAACAATTTAATTCACTTAATTAATCTGTTTTAATACTTAACATTAATTACTTCTCTCTTTCTTTGCACCCTCTCTCTCTACCCCCCCCCTTTCTATCTCCCCCTGCTCTCTCTCCCCCCACTCTCTCTCCCCCAATATGTCCCCCTTCTCTCTCTTGCTCCCCATTCCCTACTTCTCTCTCTAAGGGCAGAGATCGAGAACCGTGTCCGTATCCACAAAGAGTCTCAGAGTAGCCTTTTAGCTCATAATGAATAACATTATATGAACAGATCCTAGATCAGCACTCCTACTTTGAGACCGACCCAGATCACCCAGATAGTGGTCTTAGCTGAGGGGGGGTGGTATGGTAGAGTATGGCGGTATCTCTTTGATCTGTGGACACAGTATCCTCCGTAACACCCCCTACTGTTCTACTGTTACTCCTGTCCAGGACACTTAGACTCCTCTCACGTTTCAAACTACTCACAGTACAAGGGCTTTATATAGTCCCAGTATGTCCATAAAAACAGAGACTGCATCCCAAATGGCATCCCATTCCTTACATAGTGCACTAATTTTGACCAGAGCCTTATTGGCCTTGGTAAAAATGAGTGCACTATATAGGGAATATTGTGCCATTTGGGTTGCAGGCAGAGCCTCCTCACTTGTAAGAGAAACTCTTGGTTGTGTGGGCCATATTTAGAGCTCTGAGATGATGACTCCAAGACCTCAGGAGGGCTGTGGTTTGTGTCAGGGTTTCAATGACCAGAAAGGCAATAATAGCCTACAGTTTTAGAGTGCTACGTTTAGTGTGTGTGTGTGTGTGTGTGTGTTTCCAAAGGTAGCTTTAAGGCAAGACAGATAGAAATAGAAGTGTATGGTTTAGATAAATCCTACTTGTTATAGTGGGTGTTTTCATTCTTTCCTCTGCTTTTCATGTATCTTCCAATCCATTCCATTGACTGTGATATAGTGACTGTAATAAATAGCTGGTGTGGGTAAGATAGAGACAGTGCACACTATCAGGAAAGGGATTTTCCCAGTAGTGTTCTCTAACCTTAAATGGTTATCTTTCATCATATTTCCCAAAATGTCTCTAAATCGCTCTTTGTTCATTTCAAATCAAATCACGTTATTAGTCACATGCACCGAATACAACAGGTGTAGACCTTACAGTGAAATGCTTACTTATAAGCCCCTAACCAACAATGCAGTTTAAAAAAAATATGAATAAGAGTAAGAAATAACAGTAACAAGTAGTTAAAGAGCCGCAGTAAAATAACAATAGCGAGACTATATACAGGGGGGTACCGGTACAGAGTCAATTTGCAGGAACACTGGTTAGTTGAGGTAATTGAGGTAATATGTACATGTAGGTAGAGTTATTAAAATGACTATGCATAAATAATAACCGAGAGTAGCAGTGTGATGTAAAATGGGGGGTGGGGGGGGGCAATTGATTAGATGTTCAGGAGTCTTATGGCTTGGGGGTAGAAGCTGTTTAGAAGCCTCATGGACCTAGACTTGGCGCTCCGGTACCGCTTGCCTTGCGGTAGCAGAGAGAACAGTCTATGACTAGGGTGGCTGGAGTCTTTGACAATTTTTAGGGCCTTCCTCTGACACCACCTGGTATAGAGCTCCTGGATGGCAGGAAGCTTGGCCCCAGTGATGTACTGGGCCATATGCGCTACCCTCTGTAGTGCCTTGCTATTGACATACCAGGCAGTGATGCATCCAGTCAGGATGCTCTCAATGATGCAGCTGTAGAACCTTTCGAGGACCTGAGGACCCATGGCAAATCTTTTCGTTCATGGTTATATTTTTCTGTTTGTTCATGGTTTTGGTTTCAGGTATAGTTTTGTTATCTGATATTGAGAAGAAGGGAGACTATTCCAGACAGTTATGGGCTGTCAGTGTCCAATAAACTCCCATAATCCTCCACTGTTCCATACTTTCCTCCTTGTTCCTGTTTCCTTGTTCCTGTTTCTAAAAGAACATGAGGCTCTCTCTCTGGAATCTCTGGAGACTCTTTGATGTTTTATTCACTCTTCTTTTAGACTGGAGTTGTCCAGTTCTCTCTCTCCCTCCCTCCTCCCTCTCTCTGATCGATCCGACCATGTCTCCCATTCCCACATGTCATCTTTTTCTTTGACACGGCTCTCCTCTCCTGTCTGCTTGGTATTCCGGAGCGGGAAGCCATGCACCAGCACAGATCCATCAGCTCCGATCGTAATGCCGCACCACGGCTCAGAGAGAACTGGGGGGGGGGGGGGGGGGGTGAGGAGAGAGAGAGAGAGAGAGAGAGAGAGAGAGAGAGGGAGAGAGAGAGAGAGAGAGTGGGAGAGATAGAGAGAGAGAGAGAGAGAGAGAGAGGGAGAGAGAGAGAGTGGGAGAGAGAGAGAGAGAGAAAGAGAGAAAGGGCAGGTCACTGGCTTGTCGACATCCTTCTGGGACCAAAGCCTCAGACTGACAGGGAGAAAGCGAGAGAGAGAGAAGTGAAAGGAAGAATAAGGCTTATCTTTTGCTGTGTAGAATAGAAGTCCAATGCCTTCACGTTCGTTGTCGTGTTACGCAGTATCTATACCTCTGATGTATTGATGTAGCTCATGATACAACTATAACACACATCTTGGAGTAGGCGAACTGTGTGCAGGCTTTATGATTCCCTGTTTCAGATGTATAAACACCTCAGCTTCTCTGCACTGACGGATCATAATCATACTGCTGATTTACTGACATTACCCAGCACCGGAGTTATCCTGCATTAGTTTCATTCTCCCCTGCAGTAACTGTAATGTCAGATAATGATGTAATTATAGGAATTAACCATGACAGGCTTGGGTTGAATCTGAAATTACACTCTATTTCCCTTTTGGTCGAAGCCACGTATCACATAGGACTCTGGCCAAAATGGGAATTTAACCTATATTAACTCAAAGCTATATGGGGTGGTATGTACAGTAGTCCAGGGCCGGTATTCACAAAGAATCCCAGTGTATGAGTGCTGATCTTAATTAATAAGATTATATGGATGGGTGGGGACCTGATACGAGATCAGCACTCCTACCCTGAGACACTATGAGGATACAGGCCCAAAGGTGTACTGCACTGTTGTGTACAGTGGAGAGTCAATAGGAGTTAAAGTAGCTGTGAAACACTGCGGAACAAGGAACTACCTTAAAGCTCTGTAGTGGTGTTTCTGAGTTAGCTTGCTCCAGTGCAGCTCTCAGTCTAAACCAGTGAAATAACATCATCACACTTAGTGCTGCATCGCAATCCAGTGGAAACTTTCCCCAGCTCTTTGCCGAGCAAAAATGTCTCTATTTTCTTTCTCCCCCACTTCACACTCGTCCGTTAGGATCATTCACCATCCCTTCTTCGACCTGTCAGAGGGAAGAGGGAGAGTGGCAGCAAGCGTATCAGGCATATCGGTGTTTGTGTCTCTCTTTTTCTCCTTTTCTTGTCTTTCTTTTCCCTCTAAAGCCCCAGAATCCTCCTCTTCAGTTCTCCCCCTTGGTTTTGCTCCTCGGCAGTCGGTTGCCGTGGTAATTACCAGTTGTCTAAACAGACAGATGGAATTACAGAGAGTGACAGGCAATTTTGCAAGCGCCTGTTTTTTCACTGTGTGTGTGCGTGATTGCGTGTGTGCGTGATTGCATGTGTGCGTGATTGCGTGCGTGCATGTGTGTGTGTGTGTGTGTGTGTGTGTGTGTGTGTGTGTGTGTGTGTGTGTGTGTGTGTGTGTGTGTGTGTGTGTGTGGGTGGGTGTCAGAATGGGGAGCGGGTTAGGGGGAATTTGCTGACAGGGAATATTAGAGCAGGATTTCGACCTGGACAAACTTATTTCCTGCTACGGTGGCTCTGATACCATGTGTCATTCTCTCTCTCTCTCCCTCTCCCTCTCCCTCTCTCTCTCTCTCTCTCTCTCTATCTATCTCTCGCCAGTGTTAATTTCAACAGTAACTATAACGGTCACTTCAGTCAATCGTCAGTCTTTTGAACTGATGAGCCAGGACACTTCAATTGTAACAAACGTAAACGAGAAACAATATTGTTACTCTTGCTTTCTTGTAGGTTATTTTTGCTTTGATCGCATCAGATGGTTTATGTTGTGTTGCCGCACTCACAGAGGGCAAATGCAGAGTGCAGTTATTTTTTTCCAATGGAACATTTGAATGCTATTTGCTATTTCCTGAATATTGCAGTAATATTTCTGGAATGGTTGTAAAGCGCAGATTCTCCATTTGTTAAGGGAATCACTGTTATTTACCCCCATCCCAAGGTTATGATGGGGAGAAAAAAGCTGTATTCCTAAATTGTTTAACCTGTAGCCAAGCCACTAAAATGTGACTAAGACTAAAAGGCATTTTAAACATAAAGACGGACTAAAACTGAATTTATAATTGATGCCAAAATTAACACTGTCTCCATCTCCATCTCTCTCTTCAATTATTGTGAGGCTGTGGCCTATCCCCTGCTCCCCACACCCAGGAGAGGAGAAGAGAGGTTTTAGCCAGTTACATGGATTTAATAGGCTTTTAGCTGGGGGAAAGTTTTCAAGAAAATGGGATGAGTGGGCGAGATCCCAAACCGGGCTTAATAGGTTTTTATGTCCTTATTATTATGCATTGTACTAAAATAGAATATCTGACAAACTCTCCCTACTTCTCTCTCCTCTCTCTCTCTCTCTTGCTCTCTCCTAGGCTGGTATGATCAGGACAGAAGAGGAGGAGTTCTTCATCGAGCCGGTGGAGAGGGGGAATGGAGTGATGGGGGAGGAGGAGGCAGGAGGAGGGCGTCAACACATCGTCTACCGATCTTCCTCTGTGAAGAAAATGCCCGTCAGCGGCCTCGCGGCAGACTACCACTCTAGAGGTCTGTGATTGGTTACTTACTTACTGCTTTCCAATATGTCATATACCTACTGTATACTCAACCACAGACTAGCACTTCAAAACTGGGTTTGTACAGTACATGGTTGTGTTTATGTGTGCGCTTGTATGGATTCGTGTGCAAATAACAGAGCAATGTAATTCTCAGCGATGTGTGGTTCATGTTGGGGTGTTAGGAAATGTGAAATTCCAGTTTTCACAAGCTCCTTTGTTGCAGTTTATTAAACAGTGTCTATTTCTGCTATTCAATGTATTGTAGGAAGATGAGACTGCAGTCATACCAATACTTTTATGTGTGAGATGGAGGCCTGGACGTCACCAGGACCGGGCTTTCGAGGCTTTAGCCCTGAATGATTTTGGGTCAGCCCCGAATATTTTGCGCCGCTGCGATGGTGTCAAACATTTTTTGGTCAACTGAATGCGCCCCAATTGGTTTTACACTGCTGCTACTCGCTGTTTATTATCTATGCATAGTCACTTTACCCCTACCTACATTAACTAATTACCTTGACTAACCTGTACCCCCGCACATTGACTCGGTACTGGCACCCCATGTATATAGCCTAGTTATTGTTATTTTACTTTTTATAATTTTTTACTTTAGTTTATTTGGTAAATCTTTTCTTAATTATTGAACTACATTGTTGGTTAAGGGCTTGTAAGTAACCCTTTCACAGTAAAGTCTACACCTGTTGTATTCGGCACGTGACAAATAAAGTTTGATTTTGATTTGATTTGATTTGATTTAGCTAGGGCCGTGACGATACCAGCATTGCAATTTTTCTTCCCATGGCAAAAAATGACAACATGATGCAGACCAAACTCATTGGTCCTTTAAAAACCCGCTGGATATAAAATACTGTATGCTATAGCTTGGACAATAAATTAAAGTGACTCTGGATGACAACATAATGATGTTTGTTTCCATACATTAGGGCTATTTTCCTAAAGAAGTTAAATCCTCTTTGTGTTTTATTTCCTTTCCACGATACTAACATGTATCGTGATACTGGTATCGTCCCGACTCTAGTAGGAGCTACTAGCAATTATGACCCCGTTCCTGAAAGGTAAGACTCTCATGAACATGTAGGCCCCTACGTGTTTTCTGTTTCTCTCTACAATGCTCACCAGCCGCTTAGGAGACGAGAAGGGACTGTGACAAAACCACAATCGATATTAATGCAGATCTTCTCTACACACATACAATTACTACCTGATGAGCGTCCCTGATGTTTTCCTGAACATTCCAATACTTTTCGGATGCATTTCAGTCAGTTAGTCTACTGATGCAAATACACATTTTGACACCTTTCCCATAGACTTTTCAAGAAATTAGACGTATTGTATTAGCCTTGTGAACATATAAACTTGTTTTTTGTGCTACAATGTTTAGAACATAAATTAGGCCGACAAAGTTTCTCTAACAATATAGCTACAACCACTATTGGTTAAACAGGAAAAATACATTTGAAGTCAGAAGTTTACATACACCTTAACCAAATACATTTAAACTCAGTTTTTCACAATTCCTGACATTTAATCCCAGTAAAAATTCACTGTCTTAGGTCAGGATCACCACTTTATTTTAAGAATGTGAAATGTCAGAATTTCTTTCATCACATTCCCAGTGAGTCAGAAGTTTACATACACTCAATTAGTATTTGGTAGCATTGCCTTTAAATTGTTTAACTTGGGTCAAACGTTTTGGGTAGCCTTCCACAAGCTTCCCACAATAAGTTTGGTGAATTTTGGCCCATTCCTCCTGACAGAGCTGGTGTAACTGAGTCAGGTTTGTAGGCCTCCTTGCTCGCACATGCTTTTTCAGTCCTGCCCACAAATGTTCTATAGGATTGAGGTCCTCCAGTATCTTGACTTTGTTGCCCTTAAGCCATTTTGCCACAACTCTGGAAGTATGCTTGGGGTCATTGTCCATTTGGAAGACTCATTTGCGACCAAGCTTTAACTTCCCGACTGATGTCTTGAGATGTTGCTTCAAAATATCCACATAATTCTTCTCTCTCATGATGTCATCTATTTTGTGAAGTGCACCAGTCCCTCCTGCAGCAAAGCACCCCCACAACATGATGCTGTCACTCCCGTGCTTCACGGTTGGGATGGTGTTCTTCGGTTTGCAAGCCTCCCCCTTTTTCCTCCAAACATAACGATGGTCATTATGGCCAAACAGTTCTATTTTTGTCTCAGACCAGAAGACAATTCTCCAAAAAGTACGATCTTTGTCCCCATGTGCAGTTGCAAACCGTAGTCTGGCTTTTTTATGGCGGTTTTGGAGCAGTGGCTTCTTCTTCGATATAGGACTCATTTTACTGTGGATATAGATCATTTTGTACCTGTTTCCTCCAGCATATTCACAAGGTCCTTTGCTGTTGTTCTGTGATTTATTTGCACTTCTCGCACCAAAGTACGTTCATCTCTAGGAGACAGAACACGTCTCCTTCCTGAGCGGTATGATGGCTGCGTGGTCCCATGGTGTTTATACTTGCGTACTATTGTTTGTACAGATGAACGTGGTACCTTCAGGCTTTTTGAAATTGCTCCCAAGGATGAACCAGACTTGTGGAGGTCTTTTTTTTCTGAGGTTTTGGCTGATTTCTTTTGATGATGTCAAGTCAAGAAAAGAGGCACTGAGTTTTAAGGTAGGCCTTGAAATACATCCACAGGTACACCTCCAATTGGCTCAGATTATGTCAATTAGCCTATCAGAAGATTCTAAAGCCATGACATCATTTTCTGGAATTTTCCAAGCTGTTTAAAGGCAAGGTCAACATAGGACATTTCTAAGTGACCCCAAACTTTTGAACGGTAGTGTATATTATTGTAACAGTAGGCCTACCTACTGGATTAATAAAAATAAGCGTTGATTATTTGGCTTTAGAGAGCACAGAGCATGGAATATGTTTTTAGCTGCCCATCAATTTAAAAAGGTATGCCAAATTATATAATTGATCCTGTCTGTATGGACAGAAATAAATTAAATAATTGAAAATACTACACCAGAAAGCATTATTTAGCCACAGAGGTTCAATAGCTTCTTTAAAAAATTGGTTGTGCGATTGTGTGAGCTTCCTACAGTCAGGAAGCCCACAATTGGGCAGCACGCACAGCAAATATCAAACAGCTGATTGTTGAGTTGTAGCTGTCAATGAACAGTAGGCAGCAGCTGAAAGGCATTTTGCAATATTTCAAAATCAATCTGAACATTGGTTTCAATCTGAATATTGGTTTCATTTAAGACAGGGTTGTTCATTTTTATTAGCCTTTAATTTCAGTCATTTGTGTGGTGTTAAAAAATATTATTCTAATGTCTCCAGTCATGTAAAATAATTTTCAAAGACCCAGAATGTTCTGAAACTCTGGTGACTCCCCTGGATGGAGGTCTTGGGCTTCTGTTCTGTGATAAGAGAAGTGGCTGTCCAATCACCATGATTGATTTGGCACCTTGAGGTCAATCAATCATGACCTCAGCCAAGGGGGCTGTGTTATTGTTCAGCCAATCAGCATAGCAGCTTAAAGAGACAGGAGCCATGATTTTGCTCTTGGTTTGATCGATACCTAGAAAATGTAGGAAGAATGTTTTTGGCTTTTGGCGAGATTGACAGATTTTCAGTGGTAAGCACAATGAATATTATCAGCACAGATGCACAGCGTAATTCTGTTCAGCAGTGGGAAGGAAACGCCATACCCGGCACACACATCCTACATCAGCTGGTGAGCTGCTGGGGAGCAACCGATGAGTGTGGGCAGACAGGCAGACAGACTCTGCTCCGGCTCCACCTCTGATTATAGACATTGTGCAGGTGGTTCTCTTGCTTCCACGTAGCTAACCTGTCACCGCCAGCCTTCTAGTTAGCTACCCTTTGCCTGGTTAATAAACACAAGCTGCTTTACAAAATGTTAAACAATCGAAGCATTGAGTTTAATAGTAAAACAACAGTCTAGCTATGTTTTTCTCTTCTGTGAGTATAGAAAAGTGCTCTTTGAATTTGTAGTCTCGCTTAACCCTCCCACTTTCCCAACTGCATTTCAAAGGCAGGTTCTGTAGCCATCGTAGCCTAGAATCTCTCTTTTCCTCCGAGAAAACAGCTTGATTCAAGGCCTTACCATTGAAAAGATATGAACCATAATACCAGCGATATGTTTTGTGCATTGGCAACCCGCATTTTACATTAATAAAGCATCACCGTAGGCCGTTTTAAAACTAGGTTACATGCGGACCGGGTCGCACTTTATTTGGATAGTCTGGATTTTCCAAACTACCAACAAACTATCTGTTGATAAGCAACTGCTTGCTAAGGTTACACATTAGAGCTAGGTTTAGAATAAGGGTTAAGGTTAGGGCTAGGGTTAGGATAAGGGTTAAGGTTGGGGCTAGGGTTAGGATAAGGGTTAAGGTTAGGGCTAGGGTTAGGATAAGGGTTAAGGTTAGGGCTAGGGTTAGGATAAGGGTTAAGGTTAGGGCTAGGTTTAGAATAAGGGTTAAGGTTAGGGCTAGGGTTAGGATAAGGGTTAAGGTTAGGGCTAGGGTTAGGATAAGGGTTAAGGTTAGGGCTAGGGTTAGGATAAGGGCTAGGGTTAGGATAAGGGTTAAGGTTAGGGCTAGGTTTAGGATAAGGGTTAAGGTTGGGGCTAGGGTTAGGATAAGGGTTAAGGTTAGGGCTAGGGTTAGGATAAGGGTTAAGGTTAGGGCTAGGGTTAGGATAAGGGTTAAAGTTAGGGCTAGGGTTAGGATAAGGGTTAAGGTTAGGGCTAGGTTTAGAATAAGGGTTAAGGTTGGGGCTAGGGTTAGGATAAGGGTTAAGGTTAGGGCTAGGGTTAGGATAAGGGTTAAGGTTAGGGCTAGGTTTAGAAAAAGGGTTACGGTTAGGGTTAGGATAAGGGTTAAGGTTAGGGCTAGGGTTAGGATAAGGGTTAAGGTTAGGGCTAGGGTTAGGATAAGGGTTAAGGTTAGGGCTAGGGTTATCAAGCCAATGTATGCTTGATTCGGTAATGTGTTCCAGAGGCTCTGTACGGAGCAATTGTGGAGCCTCCGGAGGCTTGCGGAGGCCAAATCGAGCTCTGTAAGGCGATGCCGTGTACCTCCCAAGTTTTCTAACAATGCCGGAGGGCTATGCATAACTCTGTATAGATCCACATTTACATGATTGGTTGACAGTAGGTGGGGGCAGTACATCCTGTATAAACACAAGCTCGCTTCCTTGACAACTTCCTTGACAACAAACATGGACAACTTTTAAGAAAGGCTATCAGAACAAGTTCACAAATAAAAAACTCCTTTGATACATCGAATAGACATGAAAATGAGTTTGAACTCCTGGAAAGAGATGTAATGGGGATAGATGTGGTAAAGAGGTTAATGGAATTCATACCATGGGGGATAGAAGGACGCTGGATTGGCACACACTCAACAAATCTGATCTAACAAAGTGTATATTGGTCAAATCCGTCATGATTGATGTATTGTAACAGGCCCACAATGTGATTGCTAATTCGGTCTTATGCAGCAAAATTAGAAATTGTGTTTTGTACATTGGATAAAAGTAGAGACTCAGAGCTACAAAATGGTATATCATACACTGCATTTGAGGAAAATGGGAAAGTAATTCTGCTTTTAAAGTGATCAACTTGTAAACTCACTTTTGAGAAAATGGCCTTTGAATGTTTTGGTATCTAGTGAAGAGCCCTTCTTTGTCTACACCCATTCAGCATCGTTCACACCCTCTTAAGCTTTAGCCGCACCCAACTCGTTTTGCACTGGGTGCGCACACTTGACGCTCTGGACGATGATTGGTTAACATGAAACCAGCCTAACCAGCTCTGCTGGCAACAATTTCATTACGCTTTTTTGCAGACGTTTACTGACACCGGCCATATTCAACAGGTGTTGTACACATGTCGCGTAACGTTAGCTAATGAGCCAGCCAGTTAACGTTAGCTAGTTAAACAACAATGAACAGTGCCAACAATGCCACAGTGATGGGAGCTAACCAACCAGGTTCAATGTTAGATAGCTAACATTTGTCTCTAACTACGAATAATAACGTCATCTAGGGAGCCAGCCAGATAATGTTAGCTAGCTAGCCAACAGTACAATTTATCTTAAGATATATAGCTAGCTAGTTAGGTAAACAATGAACCTAGCTATGTAAACAAGGAGTAAGTTCACACACGTAACGTTTGCTAACGAGCAAGTCAGATAACATGAGCTAGTTAAACAACAATGAACACAGTGCCAAATCATGTCGTTACTAACCTGCATGAATATGGCTAACTAGCTAACAGTACACTTTAGCTTGAAATGAAACCACTTTCTGTCAAAATTAGAAACATGTCATATTTGAAAATGTAGATAGCTAACGCTAGACTATCTTATCTGTTTACATCATTATGCATGATGGACGCGTCTCCCTGTCAGGAATGCCATACCACGGTTGCCCTTAGTTTGAAGATGTAATCTGGAGAGAGGTGTTTTCTCCATCTCTTTAGCTATCATACTCTAATTCCACTGATTTCAAAACTTGATCTTCCAGAAAGTGGAGAGCAACACTTAAGCAGCTCCACTACACAATACATAAAAAAAAGCAATGTTCGACAAGATTACCAACACAGACTGACGAGCTCAAATAGACAGAAACCCTCTATATGGCAGAACTCATCTCTCGGCATGTCCAGCCCACTCATTATCTCAGCCAATTATAGTGGGAAGGTTGCTCACTTTTTCTGTGGCTTAACCAACAAGGCTTGTAATTTTACAATTGTATTCGTATTTACAGATTGCATACAAGTTTGTTATTAAGGCACATGAAATTTCACGTTCGGGAAGGCATTTCTGCCAAAAAACTCTCCTGTGAAGTCGTCACTTGCGACATACGCCTAGTTTCCTGAATCGAGTCACAAATCCGATTTGGATATATTTGGCTGTTTTTCTGCGTAACGTTTAGAAATGGTCTCTTTTCAGGTTTTGAAAATTTGACCGCTAAATGCTAACTCCCGTTTGTATAAATGTGTATTTTATTTCTCAGTCAGATAAGAACAAATTCTTATTTACAATGACGGCCTACCCCAGCCAAACCCTCCAAACCCTCTCCTCACAACACTGGGCCAATTGCGCGTCTCCTTATGGGATTCCTGATCACGACCAGTTATGATACAGCCCGGGATCGAACCCGGGTCTGTAGTGACGCCTTTAGCACTGTGAGGCAGTGCCTTAAAGCATTGCACCTCTCAGGATCTTAATCTGGTACCATAGCTAGCATACAGAAATCGGTGGTGGTAGTCAAAGTAGTTTTTTTAAACTGTAATTAAGTTCATTGATGACATGAACATGTATCGGGGTTGACATCCATACAAGCATTATACTTTATATTATATTATACTTTACATTATATTTCAACGTTATATAGTGTGAAACACACATGTATACAATAGCCTAAATGTAGGCATATTTTGCTGGGGGGCAATGGGGAGATTCGGGATGGAGATGCAGGCGGGGAAAACAGTGCAGCCTTTTAACTTCATGCTGTCTTGGCTGAGCTCCTATGTCAAGCATGGACGTCAACATCTCAGAAGAGGTAAGGTTGTTTAGCCCGTTGCTTGTAATTAGCTGGATGGCTATAACGATTAGCCCTGAATCACTATGAGCGGTGCAGTGCAGACCAATTTATTGGATGCACATGACAGCTCCCCAAAGTGCAAAAAGTATGAATGGCCGCGTCACAGTAAAAGTTGTACGGCCACTGCAGACTTTGTATTGACCATGCATCGCCTTTAAGGGTTACGCTTAGGGTTAGGATAAGGGTTAAGGTTAGGGTTATAGTTAGTAGATAGTTAGTTGAAATGTTACTGATAGTCTGTAGAGCATCTACAGATGGACGATCCAAATAAAGTGTTACCCCAGACCGTTAACCATTTGTTTAGACGACACCTGATTCAGTAATGTTACCTCATTAGCTAGTTTAGCTAGGGTTCAGCAGGATGCAACGTTTTGGAATGTTCAGATAGCATATTTCTATGTAGAACAAACATGCCTCTCTGACTTGTTGAATAAGGATTAACGTCTGCTCTATTCATGGAATTTCTATCCGCAATGTTCAATAATAGTTGGCCATAACGTGGCCTATATGCAAACATTTATTGTCACAGAAATAAAGGAAAAGTAACAGCAGGCAACATATTACTAAATTCCTCTTACCACTACACCATATCTGACTGGGTAAATAACTTTATTTTGAGTTAATGTGGACCCAGTGCTCAGACTTGGACTTCAGCCATAGAGACTCGTGACTCGACACATGACTCGACCTTTGGTGACTCGGACGTGGACTTGAGCACAGGGAACTTGGGACTCGATTTGGACTCGAGGTTTAGTGACTCGACTACATCACTGAGCGAAACAGTCATTAGCTCCCGTTCAAAGTCATTATCCCCATTCTACTTTTGGACATCTGTGGAAGGTTGATAGCAATGGCAATGACACGACCAAGTGATGGAGGTGCAACCAATACTACTTTTCCAATACTTTGAGGCACCATCTCTTCTCTTGTGTTTGTGTCTGTTTGTTTTGTATGTAATATGTGCAATATATAATATATATGCTGAATTCAGTGACCAGTAAAAAAAATGTAAATGCTAAAAGTATCAATGTTTTGTCTCTCTCTGTTTTCAAAATGTTCTCAACTCTGGGTTGTCCTGGTGCAGCCAAACCCCCCCCTAAGGGAGGCCAGTTTGGATTTGGCTTCACACCAATCAAATCTCTTCCTAATTCCAAAAAATGTCTGTTTCTGGTCTGCTTGTGTTGATGTCCTGCAGTAGCTAGTTTACTAAATCGCCCATGGATGGAGATGGGGATTTGGACTTGTGGTTTTGACTTTTATTAATATTATTATGACCGCAATCCTGATCTAACCATAACTTAATATGTTGTGCCACTGGCATGAGATGATTGAAGTTCAATATGTAGCCAATTAGGCTAATGTTAACTACCTAGCTAGCTATCTAAACTGGTTAATTGTTGCCCATGCGAGGAAGTTAGTCTAGCAAGCATTTTAGCTAGTTAGTCTATGACAAGAAAGGTTGCACTGTATGACAGATCCATAGGATGTTTTGCCAACATGAAGGAGAGGAGGATGGCATTGGAGTTCAACTAGTCTGCAAGTAGGCTGAGTCAACATGTTTTGTTTTACTTGCGCACATGCGCATGCACGCACACACACACACACACACACACACACACACACACACACACACACACACGCGCATCCTTAGACCACAACTCTATGCTGAAACCCTTACATCACATGACCCAAAGGGGCGGGATCCCTGCCACTTCCTCACTTTCCAACCAAGGTGCATGAATTGAGGAGCAAACTGAGGTAGCGAGCAGATTCAGAAACACTTGGAAGACAAATGGAATTAAATAAAAAAAGCTTTTTATTTTTTGCAAATAGTAGAAGTTTTCGGCTTTTGGCCTTCATATGGAAGCCCTGAAGAAGGCCAAATACCGAAACGAGTTGGTTATACTTTTAGCATTAAATAGACCATTTGTCCTCCAAGTGTTCCTGAATCTCATCTCTACCGAGTACACACTGCACATCACTGCACTGTCTGAGAAACAGCACCAAGTTCACCAGTCTCAATACCACCTTGTTCTGTCCTGTAGAATCACATCAGATGTAAAGTCTCCTGTTTAAGGGACCTGCATGGTTCTGGTACCGGTTCCGACTGACATTTTCGATTATAAATCGATCTGTGGACACCGTAGATCTAAGTGGTATGTCCCTCCTACCTTTTTAATGGGGTGGCAGGTAGCCTAATGGGTTGAGTGTGAGACCAGTAACCGAAAGGTTGCTGGATCAAATCCCAGAGCTGACCAGATAATAGTCTGTCGTTCAAATCAAATCAAAATCAAATCAAATGTATTTATATAGCCCTTCGTACATCAGCTGATATCTCAAAGTGCTGTACAGAAACCCAGCCTAAAACCCCAAACAGCAAGCAATGCAGGTGTAAAAGCACGGTGGCTAGGAAAAACTCCCTAGAAAGGCCAAAACCTAGGAAGAATCCTAGAGAGGAACCAGGCTATGTGGGGTGGCCAGACCTCTTCTGGCTGTGCCGGGTGGAGATTATAACAGAACATGGCCAAGATGTTCAAATGTTAATAAATTACCAGCATGGTCAAATAATAATAATCACAGGCAGAACAGTTGAAACTGTGGCAGCAGCATGGCCAGGTGGACTGAGGACAGCAAGGAGTCATCATGTCAGGTAGTCCTGAGGTATGGTCCTAGGGCTCAGGTCCTCCGAGAGAGAGAAAGAAAGAAAGAGAGAATTAGAGAGAGCATACTTAAATTCACACAGGACATCGGATAGGACAGGAGAAGTACTCCAGATATAACAAACTGACCCTAGCCCCCCGACACAAACTGCTGCAGCATAAATACTGGAGGCTGAGACAGGAGGGGTCAGGAGACACTGTGGCCCCATTCGACGACACCCCCGGACAGGGCCAAACAGGAAGGATATAACCCCACCCACTTTGCCAAGGCACAGCCCCCACACCACTAGAGGGATATCTTCAACCACCAACTTACCATCCTGAGACAAGGCCGAGTATAGCCCACAAAGATCTCTACCACGGCACAACCCAAGGGGGGGGCAACCCAGACAGGAAGATCACATCAGTGACTCAACCCACTCAAGTGACGCACCCCTCCTAGGGAAGGTATGAAAGAGCCCTAGTAAGCCAGTGACTCAGCCCCTGTAATAGGGTTAGAGGCAGAGAATCCCAGTGGAAAGAGGGAAACCGGCCAGGCAGAGACAGCAAGGGCGGTTCGTTGCTCCAAAGCCTTTCCGTTCACCTTCACACTCCTGGGCCAGACTACACTTAATCATATGACCCACTTGAAGAGATGTAATGAATGAAATTCTAGGGACAATTCGGAGGCCTGCGTCTTGTGACCTCCGAATTGTCCCTAGAATGTCTAAGCAAACAGCTGGAGGCAGGGCTTTCTCCTATAGAGCTCAATTTTTAAGGAATGGTCTGCCTACCCATGTGAGAGACGCAAACTCGGTCTCAACCTTTAAGTACGTGTAGGTATGTACGGCAGGACCAAGTCAGAGAGATAGGTAGGAGCAAGCTCATGTAATGCTTTGTAGGTTAGCAGTAAAACGTTGAAATCAGCCCTTGCCTTGACAGGAAGCCAGTGTAGGGAGGCTAGCACTGGAGTAATATGATCAAATTTTTTGCTTCTCGTCAGGATTCTAGCAGCCGTATTTAGCGCTAACTGAAGTTTATTTAGTGCTTTATCCGGGTAGCCGGAAAGTAGAGCATTGCAGTAGTCTAACCTAGAAGTGACAAAAGCATGGATACATTTTTCTGCATCATTGTTGGACAGAAAGTTTCTGATTTTTGCAATGTTACGTAGATGGAAAAAAGCTGTCCTTGAAACAGTCTTGATATGTTCTTCAAATGAGAGATCAGGGTCCAGAGTAACGCAGAGGTCGTTCTGCCCCTGAACAAGGCAGTTAACCTGCTGTTTCTAGGCCATCTTTGTAAATAATATTTTGTCCTTAACTGACTTGCCTAGTTAAATGAAAGTAAAATAAAAATGTAATTTGCTCCTCTGACTCTCTACCAACTCCCGGCTGAACCCTTCATCACTGACAAAGCAATCCTTACATTGTAGCGAAGCAGCAGAGTGTGGTTTTGTAACTCTAGCGCTTTCAGAGATTGATTTGTAGCTAACTTCATCAAAGTCATCTAAAACAATTTAGGCAAAAAGCAAGTTCCTAACGAGTTCAGCAAGCCATGCTCGAGCTCTGTGTGACGTTCACAGCGGTGGGGGCAGAGGTTTTGATCAAGAGAGTCCTTTAGAAATATGAACATTTTCTTTAACGCAAACAAATACAAAATCCGTATTTTACAGTTATAAGGAAGGTGAAATCTTAGTCGTTTTATAAATTTATTTCATATATTCATATTTTTATATTTTTTGTACTGTGTACTTGACCTTGTGTCTTCAAAAGTTACTACACCTCAGCAATTTATAATTATTTGTACCAGAAAGTTTAGATTTGATCCTTTCTTGCAGCATTAGTAGTTATTGTTTATGGCCCACTCATGATAAATAATCACCTTTGCGGATTATGTAGATTATGTTTTAGATTACATTTAACTGTTTAATGGATTTATTCTACAACAATACATCCAGAATTGACCACCTGCATGTGAAATATAGATCTATAGGTATATTTCTGTGGTGTGAGTGAGCCCAGTCCAGGTGAGGAGGATTTTGGGGAAAAAGCCCTGTGGTGGTCCATCTGTCTGTGCATGTCTCAGTCCCCTGAACAAAACAGCACTGCACATCACACATACACACGTGCGCACGCACGCACACACACACACACACACACACACACACACACACACACACACACACACACACACACACACACACACACGACTCCCCTGGACCAAAACATTGCACACCACACCACTCTCCCCCAGACAGCCCTGACTGGACACTGTCCTGATGTTACCCACAGATAGAATGAGGGATGGGGTGAAAGATACAAAGAAGGAGAAAGAGGGATGAAACAAAAGAGTGTGAGAGAATAAGGAGTCAAAGGCGAATAAGAAAAGGGGAGGTGAGGGAAAGCACAGAAGATTGTTACGTCACAAAGGCAGGAGAGGCGGAGAGACAGATCAGGGAAAATGAAGAGGTCGGGAAGAAACAGTCCAAATATAGACAGAAAAGAGAGAGAGGGAGATAGAGATAAGACAGGTAGAGATATATGATCCTCTGTCTGCCTGGTGAAATGAAGGTAATCCAGAGTTTTCCAACAGCAGTGATTAATTGATGAATGTGCCACATCAATAATACAGCTTGCTCTCTCCACTTAGGACATTGATTCACACCTTTTCCACAGCTTATGGTGTGAAAAACCAATCAGTCTCCTTCCCTCTCTCTCTCTCTCTCTCTCTCTCTCTCTCTCTCTCTCTCTCTCTCTCTCTCTCTCTCTCTCTCTCTCTGTCAGTTACGGAACAAAAGGCTAAATTTAGCTGGCCAATACACTGACTGTCTGTGTCCAGGAAATTAATTAATAAGTCATTTATTAATCGGCAGGTCGTAAAGTAGACCTTGTGCAGCGGATCTGAATAAATGATTGATTGATTATAAATGAATACATTAAAATGTCCCTTACTTATCAGCGTACAGTGTCAGGATGGAGAGACGGTAGGACGGACATGGGGTGAGAAGTAAGTAAAAGGGAAAGATACCAGGCAGGTCATCCATGATACAAGTGAGTATGAGACGTCCACCCATGTCTCAGGACGTCGGGAGATGACGTGGAAACCATCCACTAGGGGGCAACACTGAGCACTGTTACCTTCAAGTAGGTATCAGTTTTGCGAGGGCATTGTGGATGGGGATGGCAGATGGGTGTAAGCATCTGGTTCAAAAGGTTGTGTGTTCAAATCCAGTGATAGAAAGTTGTTTTTAATATTTTAGTTTTAATCCTATCCCAAACCTTAACCCTTACCTTAACCATTCTGAGTTAAAACATTAATAATTCAGAGATAATGCCGAAACCTAACCCTAACCTTAAAACATTTGGAGTTAATGACTAAACAGAACCTTAAACGCTTTGAAATGTGATGCTTGGAACAACTTCGAAATTTGACATTTGAGAAACATGGATGAACATCTTATTCTGATGTGAGACTGTGAGAGCTTGTTGAAAGAAAAATACACACACTCTTCATTTAAGGGCACAAGGCGAGACCCAAATGCAGACACAGGAGGCAGAGGATATGTATTATAACAAATGGAGTAGGCAAAGGCAGGTCAGGGACAGGTGAGAGTTCATAAACCAGGTCAGAGTCCAAACAGTACCAGACAGGCAGTCTCGAGGTCAGGCCAGGCAGGGGTAAGAAACCAGATCCGAGTCCAAAAACAGTACAAGGGGATAGGCAGGCTGGTAGTCAGAACAAGCAGGAGGGTTCGGAGTCAGGACAGTCAAAGGTCGAAACCAGGAGGACTAGAAACAAACAGAGACTGGGAAAAATAGGAGCAAGGAAAACCGTTGGTTGACTTGGCAAACAAGACGAACTGGCACAGAGAGACAGGAAACACAGGGATATATACAATATACACTGGGGATAATGAGCAACACCTGGAGGGGGTGGAGACAATCACAAGGACAGGTGACCAGATCAGGGTGTGACACTTCATTACAAACACACAGTTTCAGAAAGCAACACGGTGTGTGTGTGTGTGTGTGATGGCGCCAGGTGACAGTGGGTGGTGGTCTTTGTTACTCTACTAGTTGTCTCCTTCCTGAGATCTTAACTCGGCGTTCCTATGGAAACTCACACACTTGTTCTCTCTCTCTCCTTTATTTGTTATCAGACGTTATGGAGTAGACTGATTGAATGTGTGTGCACACACACACCTGCCAGCTTCAAACAAAAAGAGAGCACCAGTAATGAGCAGAGGTCTCATTCACACACCAGGGTTAATTCTGGCACTCTTTTTTTTTTGTCTAGTCTTACACATTTTGACTAACACATCATTGAGTCTTGGTCACATTTTTGCCATTTGAATAATAATTTAGTGTAGCTATAGTTAAAATGATGAAACGGTGGGCCATTTTAGTCAACTAAATGCCCTTTCATTTTAGTCACTTTCCATTTTTATTGCCTCATTCACTTATCATCAACATAAATCACTGACTTCTATGTACACAAACATATATAGCCATGTCATACCAAATTATTTTCCTGCATAATATTCTGTTCTCTTCGCAACAGCAGAAATCTGACAAACATATATTAGAATAGAGTATATAGGAATTATCTCCCATATAAAGTCCTAATTTAGCCAGTGCTAGGGTTAAATCACTGAGGACGCCAAGACAAGCCAGGAAAAAAGCCATATTACAACCTGTGTTGTGATAATTGCATAGTTTGCTCTATAACCCATTCGTTCGTATCAAATCAAAATAATTGCATTTGTCACCGAATACAACAAAATACAGCAACCTTATTTGAAATGCTTTACTTACAAGCCAACAATGCAGTTCAAGAAATAGAGTTAAGAAAATATTTACAAAAAAAACAAAAGTACATTTTTTTA
Source organism: Oncorhynchus kisutch (assembly GCF_002021735.2). Taxonomy (NCBI): domain Eukaryota; kingdom Metazoa; phylum Chordata; class Actinopteri; order Salmoniformes; family Salmonidae; genus Oncorhynchus; species Oncorhynchus kisutch. Next base: position 30,125,529 of record NC_034192.2, on the reverse strand, counting down.
TTAAATGTAACACAATAACGAGGCTATATACAGGGGGTCAATGTGCGGGGGTACAGGTTATTCGAGGTAATTTGTACATGTAGGTAGGGGTAAAGTGACTATGCATAGATAATAAACAGCGAGTAGCAGCAGTTTACTAAGCAACTACTGATTTAGAACCACAGAGTTACCGCAAGTCAACATAAAAACCACAGGAGCACTGCCTCCACTATTCCAGCACCATTTCAACTTAAACGTTTCAACATAATCAAATCAATAAGGCTATGTAGGTTAGTTTATTAATACACTGAAAACAAAATTTAAAGATACCACAAACTATCTAGTCCAATCAATGTTGCTAAATATGGCTGTCCATGGGACTGATTTGTGTGTGTCTGCGTGTGTGTGCATAAGCATGTGCGTGCGCACACGCGCAAGTACAGTAAAACAAAACATGTTGACTCACCCTACTTGTAGACTAGTTGAACTCCAATGCCATCCTCCTCTATTTTTCATGTTGGCAAAACGGTCTATGGCTCTGTCATACACTACACTTTTTGTCGTCATAGGCTACCTAGCTAAAATGCTTGCTAACCTAACTTCCTCGCATGGGCAACAATGAACCAGTTAAGCTAGCTAGCTAGCTAGTTAATGTGAGCCTACTTACGCTACATTTTGAACTTCAATATTCTCAGGCCAGTGGCACAACATATTAATTTATGGTTAGATCAGAATCACTGTCATAATCATTGGCCCATACAGAGAATTAAGTCAAAACCACAAGTCAAAATCCCCATCTCTATCCATGGCATAGGAATGGCCCGATTTAGCAAGCTAGCTACTGCAGGACATCAACACAAGCAGACCGGAAACAGACAAATTTTAGGGAAATGTAAGATTTTCTTAGGAAAGGATTTGATTGGTTTGAAGGGGGGGGGGGGCTGTTGAGAACATTTTGAAAACACAGAGAGAGACCAAAGATAAATTATTTTATATGGTCAAATATTTGGGGAAGCGTGGTTTCCCTTGGCCTCCATGAGTACACACCACTGAATTTAGCCTACATAGATATAGAACATTACATACAATTCAAACAGACACTATCACAAGCGCAGAGATGGTGCCTCAAAGAATTGGAAAAGTAGTATTGGTTGCACCTCCATCACTTGGTCGTGTCATTGCCATTGCTATCAACCTTCCACAGATGCCCCAGTCACATTACTGTCCAAAAGTAGAATGGGGATAGTGACTTTGAACGGGAGCTAATGACTGTTTCGCTTAGTGATGTAGTTATGTCACTAAACCTCGAGTCTGAATCGAGTTCCGAGTTCCAAGTTCCCTGTCGAGTCATGAGTCTAGTCACAAGTCTCTATAGCTGAATTCCGAGTCCCAGTGCTTGACTCCTGGTCCAAGTGCTCAAGTCTGAGTCACTGGGTCCACGTTAACTCAGGTATAGTGTAGTGGCAAGAGGAATTTACTAATAAATTGTTTGTTATCCCTTTTCCGTTCAGTTGCAAAACATTCTTGAACTTTGAGGATAGAAATTCCACGAATAGAGCAGACGTTATTCCTTATTCAACAAGTCAGAGAGGCATGTTTGTTCTACATAGCATAGTTCTATCTGAACATTCCGAAACGTTGCGTCCTGCTGAACCCACTCCGGGTAGTGGCAGTGTATAGAGTAGTATAGAGTTGTGACTAAGCAAGGATGTGTGTGTGTGTGTGTGTGTGTGTGTGTGTGTGTGTGTGTGTGTGTGTGTGTGTGTGTGTGTGTGTGTGTGTGTGTGTGTGTGTGTGTGTGTGTGTGTGTGTGTGTGTGTGTGTGTGTGTGTGTGTGTGTGTGTGTGTGTGTGTGTGTGTGTGTGTGTGTGTGTGGCAACGTGCATGCCCTGCCCACCTGAGGATCAGTCTTTTTCAGCCGTCTATTTCCCATGTTTGAGAGGTGCCAAATCCACTTGTCACTTATATCTCACGAGATTGATTGCTTTCATTTTACTCCTGCGACTCTTTCATACTCTTGCTTGTGCCTGTCATTTTTTTCCCATTAACGTTATGAACGCGGAAATGTTTGTAATGACCTGTCAATCATACCCCAGTAATGGCTGAAATGGGCTCAATGGAATACATTTTCTCCCCGTTGCATCTATAGGAACACCAAAGCTTCGTCTGGGATTTAATGCATCATCTCAACACTTACATCACAAGAAAGAGAAGAAAGATAACTTTCATTTGATGGGTTGTTCATTTTTTTGTGGAATTGAAAAAAAATGCGTAATTTAATACAGTTGAAATGTTTACAAATTAGGTGAGCTGAAATGAAAGCAACTTCCAAAATTGAATACTCGTATTATAGTGATATTATGTCTGATCTCGCAAACAATGTAAACTATGATTAGATAGGTGTAATCTAGAGCCAAGCCTGTTGATTTTTGATCCGAGGTTATCCTGCTATTGACACACAGATTGGCACGAATTATCCAACAGAACTTGACAACAACAGTAATTAATGAGACAGTCTAGACAGTGCAGGTGGGTGCAGGTAGGCCTAGACAGAGCAAGGTGCAGCCAATGTTCCCTCAAAAAAAAATTAGGCCCTGAGAAAATTCCAGTTCTGCTGGGCACAAACTTGAACGTTGTGAAAATTCTGTGCAACTTCCAACATGCGCTTACTGTGAACACTGAGGCTGCATCCACTTTAAGTGGACACAGCTCTGATTGGTTATAGCGCACAGGTCTGAGTAGACTGGAGTGTGGGCCTGAGTCATGCCTGTCAATGCAATAGAATCCTACTCCAATGCGCTTTGCCTACAAGAAAATGTCTTGCACATTTAGTTTTTCACATTAAATCTTTCTTAGTTCGTTTTGTTTCGGTATGTTACATTAAAAGTGGCTAATAATTGCATTGATTCGGTAACAATTCCCACAGCAGAGCGAAGCGTTGATAGTGTTAGAGGGAACATTGTTTGTAGCCCAGTTCCACTCCTTTATGTTAATTTATTCATATACAGTACCAGTCAAAGGTTTGGACACACTTACTCTTTCCAGGGTTTTTCTTCATTTTTACTTGTTTTTGCTTAATAATAGTGCAGACATCAAAACTATAAAATAACACATATGTTGTCATGTAGTAACCAGAAATATATTTTACATTTGAGATTCTTCAAAGTTTGCCTTGATGACAGATTGGCACGCTATTGGCATTATCACAACCAGCTTCACCTGGAATGCTTTTCCAACAGTCTTGAAGGAGTTCCCATACAGTATATGCTGAGCACTTGTTGGCTGCTTCTCCTTCACTCTGTGGTGCAACTCATCCCAAACCATCTCAATTGGGTTGAGGTCGGGTGATTGTCCTTTGCATGATGGTCCCAAGGGAACATTCTCTGTGTGACCTTTTTATAGTTCCCAGTGTGACCCTGAGGTTGTTTTTAGGATGTTCTTAGGTACGTTGTGTCATGGTCCCCTAGAAGTTTTTGTCACGTGATGGTCCCCGTTGTCCCAAATTATTATAAGTAAAGTAATTAAATGGTATGGCGGTTTTATTGTAAGTGGTATGCTGTTCATCTAAAATAGTGTTAAAATATGTAATCAATGACAATATAATTACTGCTAGTGCTGACTTTCCAATATGACCCCACCTGAGATTTCGGGTATGCTGAACTTTTTGCTGCACCACAAAGTCTGTAGAAGTTCAGAAGTCCGTTACACATTCATTACCTATGATACATCTCTGCACTTAGCAAAAGAGTGCCATCTGCACTGTTATCTTAGTTGTCCATTGACAATTTTCTAATTGATTTCATTTACTTCTTTCAGCAATTTGAGTTTGCATTTTCAGTATAGTTGTCTAATGTTGGTGGGGCATATTATTCTGTTTTAATTTTACTCCCGAATCACCAGCGATGTGTTTGAGACCACCTAAAGCGAGACTAATTCAAGACCGGAGCAAATCGAGACAGAGTCAAGACCGAGACCAGAAACATTTGTCCAATTCAAGACATGATTGTAATTTTGTCAAATCAGCACCATAATAAGAGTTCAAAATGTCCAGTATTTCTGTTTTCATATTTCAGAACAACATATGGATTCTGTAGACATTCAGAATATTAAAACAAATGCATGCTGAGGGAAAATAAACCACTCTACAAATTATTACTAACCCAAACACAGTGGGGAACAATGGGCCTTCGATGCCTTCAGAGAAGGGCTAAGGATTTATAAAATAATGATTATAATAATAATGATAACTTTATTATTTTCAATTATGTTCTGTAGTTTTAATGCATTCCAGCAAAGCCAATACACAACACAACACTATTCAGTACATTAATTGCACTACAACGGTGACAAACGGTGCCCACAAACTGTTAGGGCCTACATAAAGCTGTCCCAACAGTAGAGCTTTCTTTTCAGCACCATGGGGTGAATCCTTACCACAGCTACACCTGGCTAACAGCAGAGCCTTATCTGGCAGCAAAACAGTTCATTAGCCTCATTTACTGTCTTTTTAAAAAACATAGTTGATATGGCTGACTTGCTTAAACAAATGTGGTTCTACTGACAATTGAGATTTACAAACTATGGCATAAGGTAACGATGAGCGGATAAGAGGCAATCCGTAATTTCGATTAAGACAATAATGAGCGAGCTAGTACGGACGTTGTCAATATAACTATCTGTTCAACACTTTCGAAATGTACAGCGACAGAATTCAGAACATAGGCCATTCTTGCAGTATTCTCCCTGTACACCTTGTCAGAACCGTACGATACATAAAGGGGGCATATAAGCAAATAATGAAAAGCTCTACAATACTCTATGATTATATTTCTCTTAAACAGGCTATAGGCTACATGTGCACCACCAAGTCAGAACAGTAGGCTAAGTTATGAGGGGGAAAGGGACCAAATTATTAGGGTGAGGCACATGGGCTACTGACAACTTACTACACAACATACACTTAGTATAACTTTCCTAGCTACAGTATACATATCTCCCTGGCATATTACATAATTTAATCAGCAGCGTACAATATATTTTTGTACTCACCTTGTTGTGCTGTGCTCACTTTAACAGAAAAGGTTAGGTCCTTCTTGTGGACACATTTTATCATCAAACTTGTGATCAAAGTCTGACATTCTCTGGATTTATGGTGCTTTCAAGACAACTGGGAACTCGTAAAAAAACTGTGGTTGAATCATGATGTCAGTGATCTTCAGGTCTTCAGGTCTTCAGTTGGATGACCATTCAAAATTAATTTTCCCAGACAGAGCTCATTTGTTTCCCAAGTTCCCAGTTGTTTTGAACCCACTTAAGTCTGAGATTTCCCAGTTCTTAGATTCCAGTTGTTTTGAATTAGTCAGAAGTCATGCTTTATTGACAGCATGGCCAATGTATTCAACCTTTTCTGGACCATGGTGTGTTGCGAGTGACTGTTTATCGTTTTAAGCTTGGAAAAGAGACCGTTATACCCAGACTTGAACCACACACCCTCTCCACTGAATAGCAGAATAGTGATTACTTTTCAAAACTTGCAGTTAGCCACCGATTCCTTCTAAACCACTAATTGTAGAATTTGCGATTTCCAACTTGTTGCATAATGTTTATGTCCAATGGCCGATGAGAACCAATACGTTTTATCTATAATTGTTCTTCATATGACAACGATTGAAAAGGATTTGCCAGTAGATTTTTGACTTGATTCATGATTATGAATGCTTTCTAGCTAATATTTTGGAAGTATGATGCTGACATGATCAGTCCAATCAAAGCTATGGTATTTTATCTGTGGCCAATGACTTTAAGCCTTCGTGGATGGGCACTATGGCAGCACCAAAGGGGATTGTATTTTCGAGCTCTCCCCGTAGAATTTGCAGTGACGTAGTGCCCCCATGAGTGACAGAACACTGAGCCAATCACAGCATAACTAGAGAACATTACCAACCCCCTATGCTCTATATTTTATGCTGGCTGCCCCACCACCACAGAAAGCACTGAGATAGGCGGAAACGCATGCATTTTGGAGCTGCATGTTTGTGTGTGGCTTTATTAACTAAAACTAAATGCTTTACATTGTTTGGAAACAGATATGTGGCACTTATTAATGCCACAATAACTTGCAAAACAGGCACAACAAAAATAATGATATGTACAGTTGAAGTCGGAAGTTTACATAAACCTTAGCCAATTACATTTAAACTCAGTTTTTCACAATTCCTGACATTTAATCCGAGTAAAAATGGACTGTCTTAAGGTCAGTTAGGATCACCACTTTATTTTGAGAATGTGAAATGTCAGAATAATAGTAGAGAGAATGATTTATTTAAGCTTTTATTTCTTTCATCACATTCCCAGTGGGTCAGAAGTTTACATACACTCAATTAGTCATTGGTAGCATCGCCTTTAAATTGGTTAACTTGGGTCAAACATTTCGGGTAGCCTTCCACAAGCTTCCCACAATAAGTTGGGTGAATTTTGGCCCTTTCGTCCTGACAGAGCTGGTGTAACTGAGTCAGGTTTGTAGGCCTCCTTGCTCGCACACGCTTTTTCAGTCCTGCCCACAATTTTTCTATAGGATTGAGGTCAGGGCTTTGTGATGGCCTCTCCAATACCTTGACTTTGTTGTCCTTAAGCCGTTTTGCCACCACTTTGGAAGTATGCTTGGGGTCATTGTCCATTTGGAAGACCCATTTGTGGCCAAGCTTTAACTTCCTGACTGATGTCTTGAGATGTTGCTTCAATATATCCACATAATTGCCCTCTTCATGATGCCATCTATTTTGTGAAGTGCACCAGTCCCTCCTGCAGCAAAGCACCCCCACAACATGATGCTGCCACCCCCGTGCTTCAAGGTTGGGATGGTGTTCTTTGGCTTGCAAACCCCCCCCCCCTTTTTCCTCCAAACATAACGATGGTCATTACGGCCAAGCAGTTCTATTTTTGTTTAATCAGACCAGAGGACATTTCTCCAAAAAGTATGATCTTTGTCCCCATGTGCAGTTGCTATCCATAGTCTGGCTTTTTTATGCCGATTTTGGAGCAGTGGCTTGCTGAGCGGCCTTTCAGGTTATGTCGATATAGGACTTGTTTTACTGTGGATATAGATCATTTTCTACCTGTTTCCTCCAGCATCTTCACAAGGTCCTTTGCTGTTGTTCTGGTATTGATTAGCACTTTTCGCACCAAAGTACGTTCACCTCTAGGAGACAGAATGCATCTCCTTCCTGAGCGGTGTGACGGCTGTGTGGTCCCATGGTGTTTATACTTGCGTACTACTGTTTGTACAGAATCGAATAAATTCTCTGTAATTATTATTAAGTGATTAAACTAATCATGTAAATGTACTTAACTAGGAAGTCGGGGGACCAAGGAAAATCTTCAGATTACAAAGTTATAATTTTCCTATTAAAACTCCTCAGATATTTTAATATCAGATCAATTAGTCTTCTAATTAATGAATTATTCTTTACCTCACGTTAGTCTCATTCCAAATGTCGTAAAACGGTGGTTATCTGCACGAACCCAGACTTTACTATGAATCATCCATACATCAATTGTCTTAATAATTTATTTACTAACTAACTAAATAATTACAGAAATGCATAAACAAACAACACAGTAGATATGGTTACAAGGAAATGGTAGGGAAGGTTCCCTTGTGGGCTAAGCCGATATGGCGGCTTGGCGGACAAAGGCAAGTGGGTGTGGACTGAAAGGCGGGAAAGAACAGAAGTAGTCGCTACACAGTCGATAATTATATTAATTGAAATGCTAATCCTTTGCACATGAATGCTCACTCATTCGGGAATAACTGTGCTCATGGGGGCGGGCCAATGACTTTGTTAAACTTTAAAGGGAATACACATCTCTCACATTAACAGCTCAGCATGACATTACATAATTTCACAAATAGTTTCATCTTTACTCATACATTTTACACAATAATTAGACGCAAAACCTCATAAAAGAGGCACCTGTATAAACAAAGTTATGGTAATGTGGCTGTAATGTCTTCATCAATAAGTGCATCGATGTCGTCGTCCCCACAGTGACTGTACGTACATATACCAACCAGAAGCCATTGATTACAGGCAACATCTGCATTGAGCTTAAGGCTAGAGCTGCCACTTTCAAGGAGCAGAAGACTAATCTGGATGCTTATAAGAATTCCCGCTATGCCCCCAGACGAACCATCAAACAAGCAAAGCGTCAATACAGGATTAAGATTGAATCCTACTACACCGGCTCTGAGGCTCATCAGATGTGGCAGGGCTTGAAAACTATTACACACTACAAAGGGAAACCCAGACGCGAGCTGCCCAGTTATGTGAGCCTACCAGAAGAGCTAAATGCCTTTGATGCTCGCTTCGAGGCAAGCAACCCTGAAGCATGCACAAGAGCACCAGCTCTTCTGGATGACTGTGTGATAACGCTCTCGGTAGCCAATGTGAACAAAACCTTTAAACAGGTCAACAGTCACAGGCCGCTAGGCCAGACGGATTACCAGAATGAATACTCAAAGCCTGCGCGGAAAAACTGTCAAGTGTCTTCACTGACATATTCAACCTCTCCCTGTCCGAGTCTGTAATACCTCATGTTTCAAGCAGACCACCATAGTCCCTGTACCCAAGGAAGTGAAGGTAACCTGCCTAAATGATTACCACCCCGTGGCACTCACGTCGGTAGCCATGAAGTGCTTTGAAAGGCTGGTCATGGCTCACATCAACAGCATCCTCCCGGACACCCTAGACCCACTCCAATTCACATACCGCCCCAACAGATCCACAGATGACGCAATCTCAATCGCACTCCACACCACCATTTCTCACCTTTCTCACAAAAGGAACTCCTTTTGAACACCTTTTGAACACCTTTTGAACACCTTTGAGAATGCTGATCATCAACTACAGCTCAGCGTTCAACACCATAGTGTCCACGAAGCTCATCACTAAGCTAAGGACTCTGGGACTAAACACCTCCCTTTGCAACTGGATCCTGGACTTCCTGACATGCCGCCCCCAGGTGGTAACAGTAGACAACAATACGTCTACCATGCTGATCCTTAACACTGGGGCCCCTCAGGGGTGTGTACTTAGTCCCCTCGTATATTCCCTATTCACCCACGACTGTATGGCCAAACACGACTCCAACACCATCATGAAGTTTGCAGACTACAAAACAGTGTCAGGCCTGATCACCGATGATGATGAGACAGCCTATAGAGAGGATGTCAGAGAACTGGTAGTGTGGTGCCAGGACAACAACCTCTCCCTCAATGTGAGCAAGACGAAGGAGCTGATTGTGGACTACAGGAAAAGGCGGGCCGAACAGGCCGCCATTAACATCGATGGGGCTGTAGTGGAGCGGGTCGAGAGTTTCAAGTTCCTTGGTGTCCACATCACCAACTAACTATCATGGTCCAAACTTACCAAGACAGTCGTGAAGAGGGCACCACAAAACCTTTTCCCCCTCAGGAGACTGAAAATATGTGGCATGGGCCCCCAGATCCTCAAAAGGTTCCTGACCGGTTGCATCACCGCCTGGTATGGCAACTGCTCAGCATCTGACCGTAGGGGCGGCAGGGTAGCCTAGTGGTTAGCGTTGCAAGTTCAAACCCCCGAGCTGACAAGGTACAAATCTGTCGTTCTGCCCCTGAACAGGCAGTTAACCCACTGTTCCTAGGCCGTCATTGTAAATAAGAATTTGTTCTTAACTGACTTGCCTAGTTAAATAAAGGTAAAATAAAAAAATAAAAATAAAAGGGTGGTACAGAGGGTAGTGTGAATGGCCTAGTACATCACTGGGGCCAAACTTTCTGCCATCCAGGACCTATATAATAGGCAGTGTCAGAGGAAAGCCCATAAAATTGTCAGAGACTCCAGTCAGCCAAGTTATTGACTGTTTTCTCTTCTAGCGGTACCGGAGTCCCAAGTCTAGGACCAAAAGACTCCTCAACAGCTTCTACCACGAAGCCATTAGACTGCTAAACAATTCATGCTAATCACGGTTTGTTTGTTACCTATGCATAGTCACTCCGCCTCCAACCTACATGACATACTGTATTACCTCAACTAGCCTGTACCCCTTCACACTGACTTAGTACCGGTGCCCCCTGTAAATAGCCTCGTTATTGTTATTCGTATTGTGCTACTTTTTATTATTACTTTTTTTTGCCTACTTGGTAAATATTTTCTTCTTGAACTGCATTGTTGGTTATTTCACAGTAAAGTCTACACCTGTTGGATTTGGCACATGTGGCAAATAAGACAATCAAGGCGAATTTCTGAATCTCCACATAAGACCTTCACGGAATCAGAGGACAAAGTGAGGGAAATGATCTCGGAGAAACTGAAGATGGACCACTTGAAGATTGAGGTGGAGTGCACCCACAGTACTGGAAAACCCACCACCGGCCCATGTGACAAGGCCAGGCCGATAGTGGTGAAGTTCCTGAGGGTCAAGGACAAGGTAGCTGTTCTAGAAAGAGCCAAGAACCTGATAGGAACATATACCTTCCTCAACGAGGACTATCCTGAAGCTGTGTGCCAGAAGAGGAAAGAACTGATCCCACCCATGAAAGCTGCGTAAGGACATTGCTTACATCCGTTATAACAGGCTCATTGTCCACCCTCCCTCCCAAAAGCCTGGAAGGGATGAGAGAGCCAAGCCTATGGGTTCTTAGCTTCAAACCAGCAAACACACACACACTTACACACACAAACTGATTAATGAAGTGCTGAATGTATATATATATTCCTCTGGCTTTGTTTGCTCTTTTCTATTTTAAGTCTATCTCTGAAAATCACCCATATGAATATATGTAGCTTTAGAAATAAGGTTTATGAAATCTGTAACTTGCTAACATCAGAAAACATTCATAGATTAGCCATTTTGGAGACTCAGTTAGATAATTAATTTGATGATACAGCAGTAGCAAGACAAGGGTATAACATCTGTTGCTGTATATATGCAGAGCCATATCCCTGTAATGCTTAGAGAAGCTCTTATGTCAAGTGTTATTGAAGTGTTGTGGCTGCAGGTTCACTTGGCACATCTAAAGCCTTTTCTTTTGGGGTGTTGCTATAGGCCACCAAGTGCTAACAGTCAGTATCTAAATAATATGTGTGAAATGCTTGATAGTGTATGTGATGTAAACAGAGAGGTTTACTTTCTTGAGGACCTGAATTAGCTGTCCGCTCAAGAGGAAGCTTCTCACTGTAACCAGTGCCTGCTATCTGGTTCAGGTTATTAATAAACCTACCAGGGTGTTTACAAACACTACAGGAAGAAGATCATCCACATGTATTGATTACATTTTTACTAATGCTCTAGAACTTTGTCCTAGAGCTGTATCCGTACCTATTGGATGATCACAATAGGAAGGCCAAAGTTCCAAAAGCTGGGCCTAAAATAGTATCTAAGAGATCATACAAAAGATTTAGCTGTGACTCTTATGTGGATGATGTTAAACATATTTGTTGTTCTGATGTGATTAATAAGCATCCAGATGCTGCACTTGATAAATGTATGAAATTGCTTCTTCCAATTATTGATTAACATGCACCTGTTAATTAAGAAACTGACTGTTAGAATTGTTAAGGCTCATTGGATTGATGAGGAATTTGAAAACTGTATCATTGAAAGAGATGGGGTAAAGGGAGTGGCTAATAAGTCTGGCTGCATATCTGACTGGCTGACTTACTGAAAGTCATTCAGAAAGACATTCAACTCCATCTTTCATCAAATCAGATGGCTTATTCATAACAAAAACATTTGATTTGGCCAATTATGTTAATAATACTTCATTGGCAAAATGGGCAAACTTAGGCAGGAAATGCAAACAATGAACAGTGAGCCATTGTACTTATATATATATATAAAACGAATAATGAAGGAAACGTGTTGCAAGTTTGAATTTTGTAAAGGATGGGAGAGGATGAAAAATTACTGTTATCGATCAATAATGACAAACCTCCTGGCATTGACAACTTAGATGGACACTTCTACCTGTCATATCTTTAACCTTAGCCTAGAGGAAAGTCTTTGTCCTCAGGCCTGGAGGGAGGCCAAAGTCATTCCGTTACCAAAGAGTGGCAAAGCGACATTTACTGGTTCCAACATTAGACACATCAGCTTGCTGCCAGCTCTTAGCAAACTGTTGGCAAAAATTGTGTTCGAACAAATACGATGCTCCTTCTCTGTAAACGAATGAACAACAGACTCTCAACATGTTTATAGAAAAGGGCACTCAACATGTACTGCACTGACACAAATGACTGATGATTGGTTAAAATAAATAGATAATAAGAAGATTGTGGGAGCTGTACTGTTAGATTTCAGTGCAGCCTTTGATATTATTGACCATGAAAACGTATGTATGCTGATGATTCAACCATATACGCATCAGCAACAGCTAATACACATTTTAAAAACCTTAACAAAGAGTTAAAGTCTGTTTTGGAATGGGTGGTCAGTAATAAACTGGTCCATTGTACTTGGTGCAAGTTCTAGACCTCAGCTGAATCTGGTAATGAATGGTGTGGCTGTTGACCAAGTTGAGGAGACTAAATTACTTAGTGTTACCTTAGATTGTAAACTGTCATGGTCAAAACATAATAGATTCAATGGTTGTAAAGATGAGGAGAGGTCTGTCTGTAATAAAGAGATGCTCTGCTTTTTTGACACAACACTCCACAATTAAAGTCTTGCTGGCTCGAGTTTTATATTGTCTTGATTATTGTCCAGGCATATGGTCAAGTGCTGCAAAGAAAGACCTAGTTAAGTTACATACTGGCCCAGAACAGAGCGGCACATCTTGCTCTTCATTGTAATCTGAGTGCTAATATTAATACTATGCATGCCAGTCTCTCTTGGCGAAGAGTTGAGAAAAGACTGACACATCTTGTTTTTAAGAAAAATGTATGTGTTAGAAATTCCAAATTGTTTGCATATTCAACTTACACACAGCATTGACACACATACTTACCCCACCAGACATGCCACCAGGGGTCTTTTCACAGTCCCAAGATCAAATTCAAGGAAACGTACAGTATTATACAGAGCCATAAGTGCATGGAACTCCCTTCCATCTTATATAGCGCAAGTGAGCAGCAAACCTGGTTTGAAAAAAACAAATTAAGCAACACCCCACGGCAAAACGACTCTCACCATGTGTCATACTTGTTGTGTGTATGTACTAACATGTATGTGTAACAGATATATGAACAGGCATACTACATTTTAATGTTTTTAAATGTATGAACATTTTATAAAGTCTTTTGTCTGTAATGTCTTTTTCATTATATGTCGGACCCCAGTAAGACTAGCTGTCTCTATTGGCGTCAGCTATGGAGATCATGTAAAGGGTGTGTAATAGGTCGCAGGGAAGTTAGAAGCAGGAGAGCAGGACTTGGTAATAGCTGCGGTGAAGGTCTGCACTGGCTTTCTGGCGCAGCACGGCCCGCTGGAGGTGAACATGGGCGGCGTCCCAAGTCTCCTCCGCGTGCCTGAACCAGTCGTCCACCGCAGGAGCCTGACTCTGATGCCAAGGCACCAGAACCGACTGGTACCCCAGTACGCACTGGAAGGGGGAGAGGTTAGTGGAGGAGTGGCGGAGCGAATTCTGAGACATCTCGGCCCAGGGCATGAACGCTGCCCACTCCCCGGCCAATCCTGGCAAGACGACCTCAGAAACCTACCCACATCCTGGTTCACTCTCTCCACCTGCCCATTACTCTCAGGATGAAACCCTGAGGTAAGGCTGATCGAGACCCCCAGACGTTCCATGAACGCCTTCCAGACCCACGAAGTTAACTGGGGACCTCGATCAGACACTACATCCTCAGGCACCCCGTAGTGCCGGAAGATGTGCGTAAACAAGGCCTCGGCAGTCTGTAGGGCCTTAGGGAGACCGGGGCTAGGAGGAGACGGCAGGACTTAGAGAACCCGATCCACAACGACCAGGATTGTGGTGTTTCCCTGTGAGGGGGGAGGTCGGTAGGAAAATCCACGAAGGTGCGACCTTGGCCGCTGTGGAACGGGTAAGGGGTGTAGCTTCCCTCTGGGCAGGTGCCTAGGATCCTTACACTGGGCGCACACCGAGTAGGGGGAAACATAAACCCTCATGTGCTTGGCCAAGGTAGGCCACCAGAACTTCCCAACCAAACAGCGCACCATCCGACCGATGCCAGGATGACTAAAGGAGGGTGACTTGTGGGCCCAATAGATCAACCAGTCACGGACCTCAGACGGAACATACAGACGCCCAGCGGGACCCTGGAGGGGAGCGGGCTCTGCACGTAACGCCTGCTCAATGTGCGCGTCCAGCTTCCACACCACCGGCACCACCAGGCAGGATGCCGGGAGTACGGGAGTGGGATCCATGAGCCGCTCCTCTGTGTCATACAGTCAGGACAGTGCGTCTGCTTTCACGTTTTGGGAACCTGGTCTGTAGGAAAGGGAAAAAACTAAATGGGTGAAAAACATGGCCCACCTTGCCTGGCGAGGGTTCAGCCTCCTCGCTGCCCAGATGTACTCCAGATTGCAGTGGTCAGTCCAGATGAGAAAAGGGTGTTTAACACCTTCAGGCCAATGTCTCCACACCTTCCGAGCCTTGACAACAGCCAACAGCTCCCTGTCCCCCACGTCATAGTTTTGTTCCGCCGGGCTGAGCTTCTTCGAGAAGAAGGCACAGGGGCGGAGCTTCGGTGGTGTACCCGAGCGCTGCGAGAGCACGGCTCCAATTCCAGCCTTGGACATGTCCACTACGAACGCCTTAGAGGGATCCGGATGGGCCAGCACGGGAGACGAGGTAAACAGAGCCCTCAGGTGACCAAAAGCCCTGTCCGCCTCAGCCGACCACTGCAAACGCACCGGGCCCCCCTTCAGCAGTGAAGTAATGGGAGCCGCTACCTGACCAAAACCCCGTATAAACCTCCGGTAGTAATTGGCAAACCCTAGGAACCGCTGCACTTCCTTTACCGTGGTGGGAGTCGGCCAATTACGCATGGCTGAAAAGCGTGCACTCTCCATCTCAACTCGTCTCACTCGTCTCCCTCCCGGATACGCACCAAGTTGTAAGCACTCCTGAGATCTAGTTTGGTGAAGAAGCGCGCCCCGTGCATTGACTCACTCGCCATGGTGATAAGAGGTAGCGGATAACTGTACCTCACCGTGATCTGATTTCGGCCTCGGTAGTCAATACACGGGCACAGACCTCCCTCCTTCTTCTCCACAATAAAGAAACTCGAGGAGGCGGGTGAAGTGGAGGAGCGAATGTACCCCTGATGCAGAGATTCAGAGACATACGTTTCCAAAGCCTCCGTCTCCGCCTGTGAGAGGGGATACAGGTGACTCCTGGGAAGTGCAGCGTCTACCAGGAGATTTATAGCACAATCGCCCAATCGATGGGGTGGTAATTGAGTCGCCTTCTTTTTAGAGAAGGCAAGAGCCAAATCGGCATATTCAGGGGGAATGCGCAATGTGGAGACCTGGTCTGGACTTTCCACCGTAGTAGCACCAACAGAAACCCCTAATCACCTCCCTGAGCACTCTGGCGACCACCCCGTGAGAGCCCTCCGTTGCCAAGAAACAGTGGGGTCATGACAAGCTAACCAGGGTAGGCCTAGCACCACGGGAAACGCAGGAGAGTCAATGAGGAAGAGACTAATTCTCTCCTTGTGACCCCCCTGTGTCACCATACCCAGAGGAGCGGTGGCCTCCCTAATCAACCCTAACCCTAATGGTCGACTGTCTAAGGCGTGAACGGGGAAGGGCACAGCCACGGGAACAATGGGGATCCCTAAACTAAGGGCGAACGATCTGTCTATAAAATTCCCTGCTGCGCCTGAATCGACGAGCGCCTTTTGCTGGGAATGCGGGGAAAACTCAGGGAAATAAACATACAAAAACATGTGTGTGACAGAGGGCTTTGGGTGAGAAGGGTGCCGGCTCACCTGGGATGACGCCAGAGTGCCCTGCCTGCTGCCTCGATCCCCAGAGGAACCAACCTGGCACCGACCGGCAGTGTGACCTCTGTGGCCACAGATGGTGCACAAGCCAGAATCTCCTCCAGTCTCCCTATGCACAGCACCTCCCAGCTCCATGGGTACCGGAGCGGTGGTGCTTGGGGATGGAACCGAGGGAACCCGATCTGGCCAGCAGGTTATCCAGCCGAATGGACAGGTCCACCATCTGGTCGAAAGTGAGGGTGGTGTCCCTGCAGGCCAACTTCCAACGGACGTCCTAGCGCAAACTACAGCGATAGTGGTCGATCAGGGCCCTATCGTTCCATCCCGCGGCCAGGGTCCGAAAACCCATGGAGATCTCCTGGGCGCTCCTCGTCCCCTGCCTCAGATGGAAGAGACGTTCACCTTTGGGTGGATGGTCGAAGACTGCCTGGAAGTGGAGGGTGAAATCCTCGAAATGGTCCAGCGCCGCATCTCCTTCTCCCCACACGGCGTTGGCCCACTCCAAGGCTTTCCCAGAAAGGCACAAGATGAGGGCGGACACCTTCTCACGACCTGAAGGAGCCGGGTGGATGGTTGCCAGGTATAGGTCAACCTGTAACAGGAAACCCTGGCAACGTGCAGCCGTCCCGTCATACACCCGGGAAGGGGGAGACGAATCCCACTGGGACCGGGTGAAGGGGTGGCGAGTAATGGAGACCCTGGTTGTGCTGGTGGAGGCGCTGGAGGAACTCCCTGTCTCACCCACCGGTCCATAGTTTGGACAACGCAGTCCATGGCGGCGCCGAGGTGGAGCATCGCCGCATGCTCCCGGACGCACTCCTCCACCCCTATTCCAGGGGCACCTGCTCCTGCTGACTCCATATAGTTGGTGTGGGATTCTGTAAGGGGTGCGTAATCGGTGGCAGGGAAGTCAGACGCAGGAGAGCAGAATTTGGAAATAGCCGGAGCAGTTTAATAGCAAAACACATGGCATAAAAATAACATGAATAATTAGGTAGAAAAATCCCGTCGCGCACCAAACAACACGTGCACAAGCACTTACAATAAACAATCCCACACAAAGATACGGGGGAAACAGAGGGTTAAATACACACCAAATGATTGAGGGAATTGAAACCAGGTGTGAGGAAAAACATGACAAAACACATGGAAAATGAAAAGTGGATCGATGATGGCTAGAAGACCGGCGACGCTGACCGCCGAGCACCGCCCAAACAAGGAGAGGACCCGACTTCGGCGGAAGTCGTGACAGATCCTAATAAGTCAAATCAAAAACATGCTGACATATCTTTATACTTAGGCCTGAACAAATCTACATATTGTCAGAAATGTCATATATAGTCATCTATAGTCATTACCTGATCAGTTATGTATTGGTATAAAAAAGCATAATTTCAATAGATATCTGTTAGGACCGACGCTGGAGTAGAGAATCAGGTACGGGGAGTCAAATTTTTTATCGAAACAGACATGGAACAAGACAGGAACCGTGTCAGCACACGAGTATACCAGGACATATGACAATCTATGTTGAGGCGGGGAACAGAGCGGGGTAATGACAGATATAGGGGAGGTAATGACAGAGGTGATTGAGTCCAGGTGAGTCCAAAATTCGCTGATGCGCGTGACGGGGGAATG
>NC_034192.2:30095444-30102944 GCF_002021735.2 Oncorhynchus kisutch | reverse complement strand
TATAACTAACCTTGTAGATACACACTATTCAGTCCCATTCAAAAACCTAAACCTAATCCTAACCTTTACCCAAAAAACTAACCTCAACCCTAACTCCTAACCCTAATGCTAAAACTAACCTTAGCTCCTAATTCTAACCCTAATTCTAATCTGAACACTACACCACCTAGAAATATAATTTGACTTTGTGGGGACTAACAAAAATGATCCCAGTTGGTCCCCACAAGTATAGTTCAACACTCACACACACACACACACACACACACACACACAATGGCCCGGCTTGCTGAACACACACGATGGCCTAGCTAGCTGATCCGCAGACATTGTGACTCCAATTCAGGGTCTCAGAGATCATAATGCATGCTACTATAGTTGAGAGTTTTGGAGCGTGAGACAGATAGAGAGGCGAATGAGGTGAGCCCTCACCTTCCTTAAAAGGAACCACTCTCCGGCCTCTGGTTATTCTCACTTCTCTTCCTCATGAAGAACATTAGTCTCTTGTTCTCCTCAGATCTACTGGATCCCTGTTTCCTGCGTAACTGCTCACAATTGAACAGTGAAGGATATCGCTGCCGAGCGTAGGTCTTTAGACCCTGTAGAGAAGTTGAGTACTGACCGTAATGTTTTCGTTTCATGTAGGAGATTCTTTTCTACTTTTTAGTGACTGTTGGTAGCTAGCTTCACAGCTACAGTAGCTATTGAGACTCGGTTAGCCCATGTTGCAAGGCTAACTTGGGTAGATCGCTAAGAGGCAAGCTACCCTCACTTGCATAACCTACCTGCAAAACGGTAGCACTGCTAGTTCCCTACTCTCTTCTGGTTTAACCTATGTTCACCCGTTGGGATAACTAGACCGACCGTCTCAGCCTCAGGGCTCCTTCAGTCATGGGAGAACACTATTTGAAGGCTAACTCTGTCCCCATGGGGTTTCCTTCAACCATCACTGAGCTAGCCACGACACACCTTCACCACGAGGTAGCTGCTAGTTACCTAATGCCCCACTAGCGGCTATAGTGTTCTACTGTGCTGATTATTGCTAGCTGTTAGCCGCAATGCTTCTAACTAGCTAGCTTTTTACACTGTTTGCACAAGGTACTATTTGCTAGCCACAAGCCGCAAGGCTTCTAAGTAGCTAGTCTATGCCCTCTACATGTTATTGTTGATGTCTTACAACAGATGTTACTCTCTGTTCTTCACAACGGCCACTGCTAGCCCGTCCCAGGATAGCCTAGCAGTCAAACTCCCACGTTCTTGGGCTTGCGGTTCCATGATTGCGGGGAAAGGTTCTCAGCCTCTATGTGGGTCTAAAAAGGAGGCTTAGACGTGCTTCTGTCTCTGAGGTTCAGCTCCCCGCAAACGAGCCCAGTTGGGGCGAGGCCATTGATAGCCTCGACTCCCTCCCCTCCTTGTCTGATAGTTAGGGGATGATGATGGGATTAGTCTCCTCCCGTCTCATACAGCCTCTGTTTTTAACAAGACATACAAGGCCTCAGGCCAAGTAGTCAGAGCTATCAATGTGACCTCTTTTTTTTGGCCATATGTCGAAGGAGACACCGTAGAGTTGTCAACCGTGATGGAGAGGTCTTGGAACGGGCGGGCCTTCCCTGGGGGGAATAGTAGCTTTGTCTTGTCGAGGTTGAGCTTGAGCTGGTGGGCCGACATCCAAGCTGAGACGTCTGCCAGTCAAGCAGAGATGCGTGTAGCCACCTGGTTGTCAGAAGGGGGGAAGGAAAAAAGTGTCATCCTCATAGCGATGATGGGAGAGACCATGTGAGGATATGACAGATGGGGGGGGGGGGGGGGGGGTCATCGTCTTACAGGAGCAAGCGGCTGAGGCGAAATCTTCACTCTTGACAGCCCTTATCCATGGAGCAGGGCCATGACATACCAGTTACTTAGCTGTCCTACTGACCAGGATTTTGGAATACTGTGCTGCAGTTGTCCTGCACTGGCTGCTCTGTCCTAAGAGAGAGCCCGCTTCCTGCATCTATTCAGACTGACTTGTTGCGGCCTGTTAGAAGCGGCGTCCCTGTGAGAGCTCTGGGAGACCCCATCCCAAAAGATGGTGACCATGCCATTTGGGGTGGAAGAGCTGATACACCCAGGAAACATTGGTCTGAAGCCATATGTTTTCCCTCTTCCGTCTACGTGGAGTATGGGAATAGGGGTTTTCCCCTCATCTTCAAGCCGAGTCTGACTGCTTACGACCAGTCCTGACAGTTATCTTCATGCAGGGTTTATACCCTAATGAAGCAATTCTCTATCCTCACTCAGATGCTTTATCCCTCGATGCATAGCTGTTGAGAGAGAAAAAATAAACAAATAAGGGGAATAGACACTTAGAAAAGGGTTTCATATTTCTTGGAGAAGTCGTATGACTAAACAGATTGTTCCTTCCTATATTCTGTTTTCCATGATCTATGTTCTTTGCATTATTTTGGGGGATGGAGAGAAGGTGCATCGTTGTTAACGATGTGAATCGTTGTTGTCCTTAGCCACATTCTTGGCCTGCAAAGATACAGTGATACAGTTTATCCATAACTGTTTTGTAATCTCTAAGGGGGGCATGTCACTTTTGATAGGTTCTTCCCAGAGTAGGATCATCGGTCTTCCATGTCCTAGCTGGCTCGAGGGGTTTCCTTTCCCTGGTTGGCTCGGAAGGCGCCCAGCCCACATCAGGCCTTAGCCGGATCATCAGGTTTTTACACCCAGCTGGCTCATCATGCTGCTATGCCTCAGCTGGATCATCGGGCTCCCACGCCTCAGCGGGATCGACAGGCTTTCACGCCTCAGCCAGATCGTCAGGCTCCTATGCCTCAGCCGGCTCGCCAGGCTCCCACACCTCTGCCGGGTTTGTCTGGATTTTACGCCCAGCCGGCTTGTCCAGCGCCCGTGCCTCAGCCGGCTCGCCAGGCTCGCCCAGGTGGGATGCCGGATGGCGCCACTAGAGGTTGGGATACTGTCACGCCTGCTCCCGCTCTTCCCCCGTGGCGCTTGAGGGTGCCAGGCTGCTCTACATTACGCACTCCTGCCACCATCATTACGCACACCTGCCTTCCCTCGCCACTGGCATCAGCAATTTATTGGACTCACCTGGACTCAATCACCTGTTTATTACCTCCCCTATATTTGTCAGTTCCCCAGCTCTGTTCCCCGCTGCTTCATTAATTGTCTTATGTCTGTGTATTACCCGGTTATGGCGCTGTCCCTGTCCTGTTCCATGTCTGTTCCTCACCTGCTTCTCTACGCCAGCGTCGGTCCTTACAGTATGGGATGATTCAGTAATAGCTCTATTTGTATGGGATGATTCAGTAATAGCTGGTTCAGTATTAATAGTGGTATTGGTTCCACGTCTGCTGGCAGTCTTGCTGAGATAATTACAGAGTAGAGTGAGTGGAGTGTAATCTTCACAGCTGCACACTACAGTCTGTCTTCACACAGAACAGCACGCACGCTATAGAAAAACAAAAACTTTGGACTTCACCTTTTTTAAACATTCTGTCGTAAAGAGAACAGGCTCAACTTCATAAAAAACATGTTTCCATTCTTAAGAGGTTCAATAAAAAATGACTATAGTAAGTGCCTATTAAGTGCCATATAAAGTAACAGGGTTGAGCTTAACAGGGTTGAAATGTTCATATTGAATCAGCCATATATCCCCTCGTGACAGTGGGGAATGGAAGCTTGTTGTGTGAAACAAGGAGTAGCAATTGCATGCATTGTTAAAACATTTCTAGCCTGTATATCTATGGGTAACAGGGTTGACGTGTTATGTCCGAACCATTTCGTTTTCCACAACAAAACACCAGAAAATGTCCAAAAAGTGCAGAACCAGCTCACCTACTTTTACACTATGATTTGACTGTCAGATGTTGAATGCTTCTTTTGAAAAGGAATTGTTTCTCCATGTTAAAACGAGAGTTCAGTTCTCGTAACAGTGTTGACCTTAACATGAGGGACAGATGTAAATGAATCACTAATCATAAATCACTAATAAATTATAATCTTAAAAAATAACTTTTTCAAAGCAACAAAATAACTCGGGGGAACAATGATGGTGAAACTTGGATCCATTTTTAGATTTAAGTGGGTTGACACAAAATTCGGGAATTTTGTCACTTTAGTAAGCCTGTATTCATATAAAATAATAATTTATTGAATTATCCATGTGGTCTCTCTATTAAAGGGCACTTAATATCAAAAGGCACTAATTGCGTGAAACGACCGAGCTGCAGATCTACTGACAGAGCAGGGCTATATATGCAACATATGTTAGATTGGATTAAATGGATGGATGAATGGGTGGACGTACGGACGGACAGATAGGCAGACAGCAGGGACAGACAGACAGGATAGATGCAGTAGTGATGTGAAGTATGGATAGAGTAACTCAGCTTCCATACAGTATTTGCTGAGCGGCAGAAAAAGTTCATATGAGTCCTTGGCATTACCCAGACTCCCTCTGTGATCCATCCTGTTGCTGACTTCCTCCCATTGCTCGGAACTCTGGGAGGTTTCTGGGAGGATTCAATCAACCTAGGAAATCTCACTTCTCTGGCTCCGTCCAATCTGCTGTGTGTGTGTGTTTGTGTGTATGTGTGTGGTGGGGCTGTCCTTGTCTTGTCAGACTACCTGATGTTGTTGTTGTTGATGATCTGCTATTGAAGCCCCCCTTCTACCTCTCCCTTCGTTCTCTCTTTATCCTCCCCCACTTTGTCTCCCTTCGCCCCTGCCCTCTCCCACCATTCCTTCCTGATCTCTCTCCCTCTCGTCTTCTCTCTCTGCTCTCTCTCCCTACTCTCTCTCTCCCTCTCCCCTCTCTCATCCCCTGTTCTATGGAGCCAGGCCTGGCAGTGTGTCCCACTCTCTAACCCCTGCCGTATGACTTTGGGGTGGGGTGATGACCCATGGTGTCTGGCTCTGGGCCATTCCAAGGTGTGACTCACCAGGATCCTGGGCCACGTTCAACTCCAACTTCTCAAAACCTGTTCTCACTTAGCTGTATTGCAAACTAAGTTGCTGGGCTGGCGTTTTGTTGTTTTTCAAATGGAGGAATGGGGCCTTTAAGTTGCACAGACAGAGGGAGATGTTGACGACAGCACCATGCAACATTTACTGTTGTTTGGTCATGACAAGATGTTAAGAACAAAGAACCAAAGCAAACAATTAATGTCATCTTAAAATAACCGGTACAAATGCTGAATGTTTTACCGCCTGCGATGTCATGCTAGTGTTTAGAAAATGTCACTTTGTGGAGTTGGTTTTAAACTGGTTGGAAACTGAAGTTGTGTTTGTTAAGACAGGTTGGCACACTCTTCCCCTGGTTTTGCCTGCTGTATTTTAAGTCTTAAAGGAGATAAACACGGCAATTACTGATGTTTAGCAAAGCTCCATAACCACGCTGCTTAAAAAACATCTAATTAAGCCCAGTAAGACCAGAGCAGAAGAGAATCTTAGAAGAAAGAAAGAAAGAGTGAGAGATAGAGAGCGATAAAGAGAGAGAAATATTATTTAGTCATAAAGACGGTAATCCTCTCTAGTCACTGCTTTGATCTGTGTCTGTAACTTAACACCAGCAATAATGATACTTATTTTATATTATACTTCTAGTGGAGGAGATCCAAAGATACACACACACACACACACACACACACACACACACACACACACACACACACACACACACACACACACACACACACACACAAAGAGAGGGTACACAGACACAGACAGGCGTGCGCACTCACACATATACACACACACCCTCCAGTCTCCCTGTGTGTGTCGTGTCCCAGTCTCTGTCTGCATGGTTAGGGCTGAGATTGCCAATAAATAGTGGCCAGTGGCCTTCAGTGTCGCTACGGGGACAGATTTGTGTCCTGTCATATGATTGGCCCAGCCAGGAGGAAGAGAACAAACTGTCTCATTAATCAGGGAACACTCCTGTTCCTCATCGCGGGGGGATGACAGGAGGGCTACACCATGTGTGTGTGTGTGTGTGTGTGTGTAGCATGATAGTGTGTGTGTGTGGTGTGTTATGTCAGTAGATAGAGCTGTGAGTGTTGAGGAGCTCTCAGATGGCAGGTGAGAGGATGGGAAAGGCCACATCAACAGCCAGCAGAGATGACTCACACACACAATCTCAGGCCTCTGTAGAGCGGTACCAGAACTCACACTCAGCTGTCATCTGATCTACTTTATCTGTTACTGTAATACACTTATACAACATAACTCCTAGAAGAACCACATCACATCTAGGCCCATATTCATGGATTGTCTTAAGGAGTGCTTTGCCCCTTTATATGATAAGGAATGAGATTATATGGATCCTAGAGCAGCAGTAGGTGGTTGTGGTTGATCGTTCCATCTGTGATTCCTATAGCAAAGTGGAATGCACTCTACTGCGACTTGACAATGCACAGCCTTCATGATGTTGGCTCTCTCTCTGTCCATCATTCTCTCACCCTCGTACCCCCTCGCTTCCATTCACAGACCAAGTAACAGGGCTTGATTTTCCCTTTCCTTTGTGACAAGGTGTGTGTGTAGGATTGCATAGAGTACTGGACAGAGAGGTGATATTGTGTGATCACGGCTAGCTCAGGTTTCCGGGCATTACCATGCAGTGAGATACGGACGCTGATAACGTTCCTTTTGATAACGGACATACTTCCTGAGATCACACACACACACACACACACGCCTGGACGCTGGACACAGCTTCCGTTAGAAAACGCACACACACACACACACACACACACACACACACACACACACACACACACACACACACACACACACACACACACACACACACACACACACACACACACACACACACACACATACATCAAATCAAATCAAATGGGCAGAGTACAGGCATGTGTGTGTTTGTGGGATCTCAGGAAGTGTGTCCGTTATCAAAAGGAACATTGTCTGCACCCGTGTCTAACTACATGGTGATGCCCGGAAACCTGAGCCAGCCGTGATCACACAATATCACCTCTGTCCAGTTGCCTAATTTTCTGCACTAAGCTATGTAGAATATTGGCCTGTTGGAAACTACAACTCCCTAGTACATGGCACAGTTCCAGTCTTGATCTGATGTATCTCTACAGAAGCTCACAGACAAAAACATTCAACAAGTATTTCAAATAATTGAACCGACGTCATTGAATGAGTTGTTTAAAGAGCAACAAAGAACTGGAATGGGATTCATCACTCAGCACTACTAGAGAGTATTATGCAAAACAGCATTCCACCTTAATGGTCCGTTTCATGTGAATTCATGATATCTAATATATATGATTATAGAGCAGAAAGATATGGCGGAATTGCAACTTGAGCCCGCTGTCAGTTGAAGAATGAACTCGTTGATATAATGATAGGGCTATTACAATAAGTATGACTCTTATTTCCAGCGCTCAATTCCGCTCCGTGTGTGTGCGTGTGTGTGGGTGTTTGTGTGTCTGTGTGTGTTGTATTGAGCTGTGGACACTC
>NC_034192.2:30050444-30090444 GCF_002021735.2 Oncorhynchus kisutch | reverse complement strand
TTTGTGTACTTGTTTGACAATTTACTGCACTGTTAGGAGCTAGTAACACAAGCATTTCGCTCCATTCTTATAACATCTACTGAGCTGTTTACGCCACCAATAAACGTTGATTTTATTAGCGTGCGCACGCGCGTGTGTGTGTGTGTACAGTAGTGGGACAGAGGGACTGAGAGGCAATTTCCACGGGCAGTGTAGTGAGACCTACTCCATTGCAATAGGGGAGAGAGAGAGAGAGAGGGAGAGAGAGAGAGACGCAGAGTTCCTCCTCTCTGTTTACAGTTCCTCTCCTCCCTGGCTCTATCGTTACAGCTCTGTGGAGGATGGAGAGATTGGAATAGGAAACAGGAAAGATATCTCATTACATCACAGTGGACAGGATGTGCATGGAAGCTTCCGGTTGTGTGTGTGTGTGTGTGTGTGTGTGTGTGTGTGTGTGTACTTTAACAGCATACTAACATTGACTGTGTGAACTTTTCTAATGAACTCTGCAGGGGATTGCCAACTCTTGGTCCATGTATTCTCCCCCACAGTGGCTGAACTACACTAACTACACACACAGTGGTGTATGCGTGTGCGTGCATTCCTGTGCGTATTCGGGATGGGGTGTGTGGGGTGGGAGGTTGAGGATGAACTGAGGACCCTCCCCTCGTAACTGGAAGCTCATAGTGATTTACTGTAAATATCAATGTTCTCATTAAAAACTGCATCATGGTCTGACCCGACCTTTGACTTCTCACATTTGGGATTGATGTAGTTCTCTATCTTGCCGTCTCCCTCTCTCCCTCCATCCCTAATTCTACCTCCCTCTCTCCCTCCTTCCCTCTCTTCCTCTTCCTCTCGATCTCTCTCTCTCCCTCCCTCCCTCACTCTCTGAATGAGGATTAGGTGTGCGGTGGACCAAGGAGAATGAAACAGTGTTTAGTGTCAGAGCCAAATTGGAAAAGGTGGGGAATATTTCCCTTTAGTAAGTATTTTATTGAATTTAGCCTAGGAAAAGCCCCAATTTCCCACTTTTTCCCATCCTCTCTTCTCCTCCCCTCTCTTCCCCTCAATCTCCTCCTCTGCTCTCTCCTCCTCTGAATCCAATAGACAGTTTGTCTACAGTTACCATGCATTCCCAACAGCTGCTGATACTGCCAATTGTTTTTATGTGTTAATTTCACGGCATTAAGGAGTTGATTGTTTTGATTTACATACAGTTAATGAATGATTAACTTTTGAATGTTTACTGTGGAATTTTATACTGCGTGTTGTATGAATGATTACATTTCTAGAGTTAACAATGCCAGAAAGTGTGAACCACTTGATGCTTTGGAACGAACTTCATTGCTTTGTGTGAGTCCAGTCTTCAGGTGCTGTCTTCTACAGTAGAGTATTCTAGTGTTCGGTGAACATCTGGCCTGTTGATGATATTACAGTGGTGTGGTTCACGAGGACAGAGAGACAGGGGAAGAGATATTAGCTGTGCTGTGCTCTGCTCCCTGCTGGAGTATACTGTTACATACTATTACCCTGGAACGGAAGACGGCTCATTGATTAACCATGCTGCTCCCCAATGGAACCTGGAACCATCAGCGTTCCCAACGGAATCCCCAGCTCGGCTCTCTCTCTTTCAGGGAAGAGGGTCAGCATGTCGGGCGAGCCAGGGAAAGATTATAGGAGGAATAACAATAATAATGATACATGGGACTCATATAACACTTTTCAAGGACCCAAAGTCACTTGACAATGATGGAAATGAAAAAGGAAAACAACAAAACAGGAGTCAAAAGGAAACATCAGACTAAACAAAACGTGAATAAAGAGAGGCGTGGGCTCAAAGGCGGGAAAGTGTGTGAGGTATCAGTGGATGGGGAGGGTTGGGGTTTGGAATGAATAGGTTGGAGAGGTTGTCGTCTCATAGGAGGGAGAAGAAAGGCAGCTATGTACTGTAAACCAACCGCCCACACATGCACGTTAGCAGGCGTGCACACACGGCCATTCTTTTTTTTGGAGTTGTCTTAACCAAATATCATTAAGTAACTGGTTCCACAGACTTTTTTTTCTTCGTTTACTCAAAATATTTTGGTTGAATGAACATTTTTAGTTGTCCCAAACATAGCTCCAACTTGAGAAGATGTAGGCAAGAAATTCAGTCAACTTAAATTGTCTCTTAATAAGTTCATTCAACAAATGTTTTTTATTTGGGCATCTTGCCTAAAAAAAAGGCTGTGGAACTCTACTGAACCAAAATATAAATGCAACATGCAACAGTTTCAATGATTTTACTGAGTTACAGTTCATACCAAGACATTTGTCAATTAAAATGTAAAGGATGCAACCTTTCCAACAAGTAAAATTGTCACATTTCTGCCCTGCTAGAGCTGCCCTGGTCAATTTATTGTAAAGTGGAAATGTCTAGAAGCAACAACGCCTTAGCCGCAAAGTGGTACGCCACACAAGCTCACAGAATGGGACCGCTGGGTGCTGAAGTACGTAGCACGTACAAATAGTCTGTCCTCAGCTGCAACACTCCAAGTTCCAAACTGCCTCTGGAAGCAACGTCAGCACAATAACTGTTCGTTGGGAGCTTCATGAAATAGGTTTCCATGGCCAAGCACCTGCACACAAACCTAAGATCACCATGGTCAATGCCAAGCGTCGGCTGGAGTGGTGTAAAGCTTGCCGTCATTGGGCTCTGGAGCAGTGGAGCAGTCCGCCAGATGAATCTGGGTTTGGCGGAGGCCAGGGGAATGTTACCTGTCCGAATGCATAGTGCCAACTGTAAAGTTTGGTGGAGAAGGAATAATGGTCTGGGGCTATTTTTCATGGTTCATGGCTAGGCCCCTTAGTTCCAGTGAAGGGAAATCTTAATGCTACAAAACAAAATGCCATTCTAGATTCATCTGTGCTTCCAACTTTGTGGCAAAAGTTTGAGGAAGGCCCTTCCCTTTTTCAGCATGACAATGCCCCACAAAGCGAGGTCCATACAGAAATGGTTTGTCGAGATCAGTGTGGAAGAACTTTACTGGCCTGCACAGAGCACTGACCTCAACCCCATCCAACATCTTTGGGTTGAATTGGAATGCTGACTGCGAGCCAGGTCTAATCGCCCAACATCAGTGCCCGACCTTACTAATCTTCTTGTTGGGGAATTGAAGTCCCCGCAACATCTAGTGGAAAACCCTTCCCAGAAGAGTGAAGGCTGTTATAGCAGCAAAAGGGGACATACTCCATATTAATGCCCATGATTTTGGAATGAGATCATGTAGTGTAAGCATCATGTAGTGTATGCGTCTGTTCATCACAGATACCCAACAAAACAAAAAAAGTACCACCATTTGCTCCTTCGCATAGATTTGATCAGGCTGTGGATTGTGGGCTGTGGAATGTCCCACTCCTCTTTAATGGCTGTGTGAAGTTGCTGGATATTAGCGGGAACTGGAACACGCTGTCGTACACGTTGATCCAGAGCATCCCAAACATGATCAATGGGTGACATGTCTGGTGTGCGTGCAGGCCATGGCAGAACTGGGACATTTTCAGCTTCCAGGAATTGTGTACAAATCCTTTTGACATGGGGCTGTGCATTATCATGTTGAAACATGAGGTGATGGCGGTGGAGTAATGGAATGACAATGAGCCTCAAGATCTCTTCACGGAATCTGTGTGCTTTCAAATTGCCATCGATAAAATACAATTGTGTTTGTTGTCCGTAGCTTATGCCTGCCCAAACCATAACCCCATAACCCCCCCATAACCCCACAGCCACTATGGGGCACTGTTAAACAACAGTGACATCAGGAAATCGCTCGCCCACACAACGCCATACACAAGGTCTGTGGTTGTGAGGCAAGTTGGATGTACTACCAAATTCTCTAAACAACATTGGAGGTGGCTTATGGTAAAGAAATGAACATTCAATTATCTGGCAAACAGCTATGGTGGCCATTCCTGCAGTCAGCATGCCAGTTGCACGCTACCTCAAAACTTGAGACATCTGTGGCATTGTGTTGTGGGACAAAACTGCACATTTCAGAGTGGCCTTGTATTGTTCCCAGCACAAGGTGCACCTGTGTAATGATCATTCTGTTTAATCAGCTTTCTTGATATGCCACACCTGCCAAGTGGATGGATTATCTTGGCAAAGGAGAAATGCTCATTAACAGGGATGTAAACAAATTTGTGCACAACATTTGAGAAATATAAGCTTTTTGTGCATATCTAACATTCCTGTGATCTTTTATTTGAGCTCATAAAACATGGGATCAACATTTTAGATGTTGCGTTTATATTTTGGTTTAATGAAACCTTTAAACGTACAATGTTGTCAACGTACATATTTGACCCACGTTGACATACGTTGTGCATGTTCATTTATACAGTAATTCATATTCAACATATTCAATATTCAACATATTCAACCTGGGATTTCAATTCACAACCTCTTGGTTCACAGCATTCCAATCTTTTTGCTACTCCACCATGTCTGTCAATAACTGATTTCACCTGTGTTGCTAGCTACACTTTGTACTTAAAAAAAGATATCAGCTCTGTTAAGTAACATTAAAACTGAATAATATGCCCTACCAACATTAGACAACAATATAGAAACAACTGCAAATGACTTAAATAAGAAAATCGTATCAATGATGAGAGAATATAGTGAGATTAAAAGATAATTGACACAGACATGGTGGCATTGTCACGGCCGTCCTCCTCTTCATCTGAAGAGGAGAGGCGAGAAGGATCGGACCAAAATGCGGCGTCGTAAGTGTCCACGGTAAATCTTTAATACCGAAAGTACTGACACTGTATACAAAACAATAAACAAATGACGACCGTGAAGCTACAACATAGACAATCACCCACCAACAAACAGTGCAACCCAGGCTACCTAAGTATGATTCTCAATCAGAGACAACTAATGACACCTGCCTCTGATTGAGAACCATACTAGGCCGAAACATAGAAATACCCAAATTATAGAAAAACAAACATAGACTGCCCACCCAACTCACGCCCTGACCATACTAACTAAATACAGAACACAGGAAATAAAGGTCAGAACGTGACAGGCATAAAACGATATATCAGAATGCCGTGAACCAGGAAGTCGTGTGTTAAAATCCAAGGACAGGTTCAATGACATTTACTGTATAAATAAACGTGTGTCAAAAATGTAAGTTGAAAAATTTTTTATGTTGAAAGCACATTCTTTTTTAGTTAATATGCCTTAAATAATCATTTAGAGTTGAATTTTAAATTGACAGAAGTTTTGCCCATGTTTTCTCAAGTTTGGCCCAACATTTTTTGTTGTTGTTCAGGTAACACATGGAGGGAAAAGTTGTGTAAACAAAAGAAAGGCTGTGGAACCAGTTACTTAATAATAATTAGCTGAAACAACTACATGTGCGGTTGTTGTTTTTTTACAGTACACACACACAAGAATACACACACACACACACACACCGGAGAGGAGAAGAGAGATGGTTCATTATGGGTTTTGATTACAGATATATTAGTTTGACTCTGGCACTGTTCCCTGTCCAGGGTGATATAATTGAGAATGATGAATAATGTATTTCATTGTTTTTAATTGATAATTGCTATGAAGGACTCAGTTATGAAACACTGCCAATTGGCCACACAGATAGCACTTTATTAATTCTGCTTTGGCTGCCTCGAAAACTTGATGTTTAAAACAACAGGTTGTTGTACTTGGAGTGATAATGATCTTTGCGGTGAAATAATGCCAATAACAAAAGCCCAAACACTTTTATTTTATTCCAACTGTTATAATCCAATTCTAATGAGTATTCTTCAGCAGATTCATCATAATTGTTTTGGAAAACAAACATTCATCTTGATTAAAATACAATCTCCATTAAACTACTGTAATGTGTCCGTTGGGTAGCTGGGTTAGACTAGATCATGAGTGTATCATGGCTTATGGGCTTTCATAAATCATAAGTAGAAAAGCCTATTCTCCATCCCTATGGCAATACAGTGTGTGTCTCTCTCACTGTATGGGAGGGCTGGAGAGAGAGGAGAGACCATTTGCATACATATTGTATCACACCTCTGGATGGGATCCTTTCTTTCTTTCTCTCTCTCTCTCTCTCTCTGTCGCTCTCTATCATTCTTCATATCTCTCCCCCCATGAAGCTTCTATAGGAACAAGTAATGAAGTGAGGAAATGAAGAGAGAAGGAGAGGAGGAGAGGAGGAGAGAATAGAAGAGAGAAGAGTTCTGTGTTCTCTGTGATGTTGAGACATTTTTCTGGTCTGGCTGTACGTTGAGTTTGTACGTTTCAGACTTGTTCATTGGTTAAGTAACAATTCTCACTCTGTGTGTATATGTGTGTGTGCGTTGTGTTGTTGACGAGTGTCCATCTGATGTTTGTGTTTGCTGTGAATTGTTGTGAACGTCCGTTGTTGCTGAATGTGGACATTTCAGACTTGTCGATTGATTATGCAATGATTCTCACTGTCTGTCTGTGTGTATGTGTGTGTACGTGCATGTACGCGAGTGCGTGAGTCATGACACCATACTGATCAACACCCAACCATCTCTGACCTCTCATTGTGTCTCCGTATCAGCAATCTTGAGTCAAATTGGAGCAGTAACAATAGACAGGAGAGCAAAGGAGACAGCTCTGCTATAGAGAGATAAAGTGAACAGCCTTTCTGTATTCTGTCACCTGTCAGTCTGTGGAATGTGACTAGATCAGTTGCCAGTGAAATGGAAGGACATGCAGAATCCATACAGAATGAAGACTGGTCGTCTCTCGCTCTCTCTCTCTCTCTCTCTCTCTCTCTCTCTCTCTCTCTTTCTGTGTCTCTCTCTCTCTCTTTCTGTGTCTCTCTCTCTCTCAATTCAATGGGCTTCATTGCCATGGGAAACATGTTTCTATCTCTGTGTCTCTGTGTCTGTGTGTCTTTCTCTCCCTCCCTCTCCTGTCTGTCTCTGGTGGTGACACAGTGATCAGGCTGACATATGTGTGGCTGGCTGTCATAATATGTCAGCCCCGGTCCCAGCTCTCAGGCGGTCCCTCCTTAACACCAGTCTGTCAGGAAAATACAGGACCCCCAGCCATGTGTGTTGTGTGTGCGTTTTTGTTTGTGTGTGCATGTGTGTCTGACGACTTGTGACCTGTAGGTCAAAAAGAGTGAGGGCAGGTGTCTCTAGGGGTGAGGAGGGGTGCGGCTAGGTGCCAGATGCTGTCCAGACAAAAACAGTTTCGAATACACATGCGCTTAAACAGACGCACACACACACGCTTACCTCTCCTCCCTCTTCACCTGCATGTGTAGCAGAAACTGTACTGCCCCCTTTCAGGAACACGTACACACGCATGGTGGATCCGTGGGCGAAGAATTTGATGGTGACCTGTGAGAGATGGATCCGTCTGGCTGTGGACAGTGGTGGGATTATTCTCCCATCTCTAGTGTGGGGGCGAGCAGCAGGAAGTAGTGTCTTCCCTCACTGCCAACCCTCCCTGCCTGGAGGAAATGTTTCTCAGGCCGTTTATTTCATAAGAGAAAGAGACACTCCTTTCGAAATCTTTCCTTCGCGGAGACCTAACCCTAAATCAAGCTCGATGAGAGTCAGAAAGGCTTGATATCAGCAAGGCGTGTGTGTGTATGCACATAGTAGCAAGTTAGGGTTAAGTGCCTTGCTCAAGGACAAATTGACAGATTCTTCAGCTTGACAGCTCAGGTATTCGAACCAGCAACCTTTCAGTTACTGGCAACGTTCTAACCATTAGGCTACCTGCCACCCTGTGTGTGTGTGTGTGTGTGTGTGTGTGTGTGTGTGTGTGTGTGTGTGTGTGTGTGTGTGTGTGTGTGTGTGTGTGTGTGTGTGTGTGTGTGTGTGTGTGTGTGTGTGTGTGTGTGTGTGTGTGTGTGTGTGTGAGTATGTTTGTTAACTTGGTAGAACTAAATAGCCCTGGCTTTACTGTATAAGATGCTAAGGCAGTGTGGTTGGGGAACTCTTGGATTTCTCTGTATATTGTGTCTCCTTATAATAGACAATGATAGTCTTGATGGTTAATGTAGCGCTCAACAGGGAAGATTATGGCATTATTGTGCTGCGTGTGAGTAGTCCTATCTCTTCAACTTATCCTCTAGGTCGGTCTATTACACACTCATATTCAGTTTATTTTCCGTAGAGAGAGTTAGCTAAACAAATCAGGCTAAATTGCATTATTGCAGTGATTGGATCATATTATCGTCAGCCTTAGCACAGTAACACACACACACACACACACACACACACACACACACACACACACACACACACACACACACACACACACATACACACAGGTGAGACATGGCAATGTAGCAGGACTCTGAAGCACAGAATGCAACAAGCTCTCACAGTCTCTCTGCAGAATCCGACGTTTGTCCATAAACGTAACATTTCAAAGGTTAAGTTTAGGCTTTCATTCCGAATGGTTAAGTTAAGGGTTAAGGTTTGGGATAGGGTTAAAACAAACAAATACAAAACTAGTTCCTAGTACTGGGATTGAACACCCGAGCCATCCACCATCCCTGTGTACAACGCCCTAGAAAATCCCAATCCTTCTTGATGGTAATAGCGCTCACCATTGCCTCTAGTTGTCGGTTTTGAAGTAATCTCTCAACATCCTGCTTACATGGACAGATGTCGAATTTCGCAGTGTATCTTAAGCGACATGGCTGCAGAATCCTCCCCATCCCACAGACAGGCCCTGAACTAGATCCAGACAGTTACATAATGATGTGGCCATACAGGCCTCTATGTCTCCTGGCTCTCTATCTGACTGGTACCTCTCTCATCTTGGGAGAAAGCTCACTAAGGTCAGATGAACACATGTTAATGATGCACAGTGCGCACAGTGTCGCAAAACTAATGGAACTCATTGTTTGTGTTGTATTTTACAGTAACAGGTGTGATGGACTAAAGTCACTAAATCATGAACTGGTCCCCTAAATCCACCCAATCAAATGAACAATACCAGCCAAGACCTGGAAATTACTGATCTGTTTGACCATGGGGACACATTCAAATAAATTAGTGGTGGAATATTGAAATGAATCATTAAGAAAACACTTTTCTTTCTAAACAGTTATTGGTTAAAGCAAGTTTTAATTCATGTATGTTAATCATTTACATTGCGGGTTGTGCTTTGGGAATTGCAATCTGTCAAATTTGATTGCTGATTAACTGACTAAACAATGAAACCTATAAAATAAGGTGAATCAGAGTTCAATATGTGTATCATCAGAGCCTCTTCGTCTTATACTGCGTTCTGTTCCTTGTCTTTACTTTTAATGAGTGCTCGCTCGGTGGAGGTGCGACTGACATTTTTTGCGACCTCACAATGCGTTGCTACATGTCCAGATGCTAGCGGCCGGTTTAACGATCCACGCCACTCATCACCTTGACGACCTATAAACCTGTCGCCAAGGAGCCAAAGTGTCCATGCTTTGAGCTATGTGGCCAAGGTGTGCATTTGTAAGCAAAGTAGTCTTTTGGGAGGGGGGGATATGATAGGTGTGTGTACCTGCGTGCGTGCGTGCGTGTGTGTGTGTGTTGTTTGTTGAGTCAGTGAGCTGGATTACATAAATCACTAAGTATGAGCAACAACATCTCACGGTTTAACCAATTTGACTTCAGATTCTGAAATTTTTCCATGTTTCTCCAAACCTTAAATGCCTAAGTATCTCCAAACGTCAACTTTAAACATGTTTTGGGTTGCTCCTCCTGCCGCAGCTGCAACTCGGGTTGCACTGCTGCTGTCTCTCATTCTGACTGGTTAAGTTAAGAGGTTTGAGGGTTAAAACACCATCTCAGTCCACAACGCCCTAACAAAGCCCAAGCCTACTTGAAATAGCGCTCACCGTTGCCCCTAGTAGCGGGTTTTGAAGGCATCTCCCGATGTCCTCGGGACATGGATGGATGTCCAATTTCGAAGAGAATCTTGAGTCACTTGGCTAGGTATGAGGCCTTGCACTGGAGTAACCTCAACATATCTGACATCAAGGTCTCTACTGTTCGTATATGCACACTGTTCGCACATGCACACTAGTGGAGACACACCAAGAGAGAGAGACACACACACACACATTCACACACTTGCAAGAGAGAACCAATGGAAAGACTTGTGTCTAAGGTCATTGCCACCTGAACATTTTCTGCAGCTCTTCAGAGTACAAAGAAACCTTCCACACGGTCTGCTTTAGCAATGACATCTCAATATTAGGACAGCTTTGACCTGAATAATCACCATTAGTCTCCTCCTCTATACACTCTTAGAAAAAAGGTTTCCAAAAGGGTTCTTTGGCCGTCCCCATAGGAGAACCCTTAATGGTTCCAGGTAGAACCCTCTGGACAGGGTTCTACATGGAACCCAAAAGGGTTCTACCTGGAACCAAAAATGGTTCTCATATCAGAGAGTTTTTTTTTTCTCTCTCTCTCTCTCTCTCTCTCTCTCTCTCTCTCTCTCTCTACTCTCTCTCTCTACTCTCTCTCTCTCTCTCCCTCTCTCTCTCTCTCTCCCTCCCCTCTCCAGGCACTCAGACATCCTTGACATTTGCAAAGGTTGAAAGAGAGAGAACCTTTGTCTCCTAATAAGGACCGGCTCTCCTCCACCTGAATGAGAAGTCCTAGGGGGAAGAGAGGGGAGAGACCAGAGGGAGGTAGTGGGGTGTCTTTTTTAGGGGGAGAGGGTGAAATAATATGTTTATGTATCACTGGTAAAAGGGAGGGGGAGGCAGGGAGGAGGGGGGTAGGTAAAAGGGTAATATTTAAATTATTTTACTGTGGTCCCGTGTGGCTAATTTGGTAGAGCAGGGTGCTTGCAATGCCAGGGTTGTGGGTTTAATTCCCACGGGGGCCCAGTATGAAAAAAATACTAAAATATATGCACTCACTACAGTAAGATGCTCTGGATAAGAGTGTTTGCTAAACTTTTTTTAAATGTAAATGGCCCACCTTGTGTCACTGTACCCATGGAATGTAAATATATTCTGACTGCACTGCATCTGATTCAGGAGAGATGGAGAGGAGAGGGAGGAGAAGAGGGAAAACAGGATTAGGGAAGAAAAGGAGAAAGACAAGATGGACATTGCATCAGTCTTTTATGTCTTGCAGAGAAAGTGGTGTAGGTGACAATAACAACAACTTTTTAAAATAGGCAGAATTATTTTGTTAGCATTGTCAAGACGAGCCAGACACAGTGAAACACATAGACTGATTACAGAACTGTAGGTGAGAAGAGTAGATGTTGTTTATTTCTGTGTACCTGGTGGCAGTCTCTGGAGGGAGACACTGATGCCTCTCCACAAGACTGTGACACTCGCTATAAATATAGTGAAGAAGACTGAAGCAGAACTGTGACACTCAAGGTCTTTCTGGTTTCTCTTTGTCGCTTTCTCTTGCTCTCTCTCTCTCTGTCTCTCTCTCTCTCTCTCTCTCTCACTTGCTCTCTCTCTCTCTCTCTCTCTCTCTCTCTCGCTTGCTCTCTCTCTGTCTTATAGAGATAAATCATGACTTCACATCTCTTTCTCTCTCTCTCTCTTTCTTTTTCTCTTAGGACACCTGCTCAAAAGCTATTCAAGTTAAGGAAGTAGGCAGGCTGAGTTTACTCAAGGCCCAGGAATGACAGATGCAGTTGTTTGTAATAGACCTGTGGGCTTCGGGGAAGAAAATGAAGTTGACATTAGAGGGCAAGAGTTAACAAGGGATGTTTTCGTTGTTATTTCCTTACCCCAATTTTTTCTTTATTGAAACTCTACATAATTCCCGCCCTAATTTGCAGTCTTAGGACATGTTCTCCAAAGGAATGCCATTCTCGTAAAAAAAGACTAAAGAGTTCAAAAGCTGCTTTCCGTCAATTGTGTTACGTAATCAGAAGTCAAAAATATCTGAACTAAACCTGTCTTTAAAAGCAGATGCTGTGGTTATGACATCATGCTCGTAATAAAAAAAAAAAAGTTATTTTAGACAAAGGACAGGGGCCTTAATTTGAGCTAATTCCGTTAACGATGGTAAGAAATTGTCAACACGTGTGCTCACAGACACATGATAGGGTAGACAATGGCACCTGCTGGAAAAATAAATTTACACCCATGGGTGTTTAAGAAAAAATATCACATTTAATTATAATTTTTTCCCCTGCAGTTTTTCCCTACACTTCCACTTTAGTTAGAGATAGGAAGCTGACATTCTCACCATGTTCTGTCACTCATGTGTAGCTGCAACTGAATCCTATTCCTCAGACTCCGCAGACAATATTAGCCATGCGGCGCGTTGTTTTACCCATGAGCCG
The DNA here is from genome assembly GCF_002021735.2 of Oncorhynchus kisutch. Taxonomy (NCBI): domain Eukaryota; kingdom Metazoa; phylum Chordata; class Actinopteri; order Salmoniformes; family Salmonidae; genus Oncorhynchus; species Oncorhynchus kisutch. Next base: position 30,078,143 of record NC_034192.2, on the reverse strand, counting down.
GTTGCCTAGGTAACATTGCATAAGAGGAGCGGGAAGGAAAGGATGCCCCTTGCTAATTGACAGACGGGAGACTAGGTGGCAGATCTACCCAGCAGCCCCGTTGCTCTCTTGCGCTCGCTCTCTCTCTCTCCCTCCATCTCTCTCTCTCCATATATCTCTCCCCCTATCTCTCTCTTTCTCTCTCTCTCTCTCTCTCTCTCTCTCTCTCTCTCTTGTTCTCTCTCTCTTTCTATCTCTATCACTTCCCCTTGCTAAATGAGAGATGGGAGACTAGGTGGCAGATCTACACAGCAGCCCCCTAGCTCTCTCTCTCTCTCTCTCTCTCTCTCTCTCTCACATCTCTGTAGTTTCTCTTACCAACACTTTATACGCCAACACACTGATCGTATGTGTTAAACTAGTGTGGATCCAACAGTTCAACATAGTGTGTGTTAAAAAAACAATATGGCCCCTAATGCATCTCTCCATATGTGTTAGCTTAGTGTCTCTTCATCCTAATATCACTCTCCTTTCTATCAAGTTTTCTTTCCTTATTATATGAGTAAAAAAATACACTGTCTATACAAAATAATGGGGACAGCCCTTAAAATTAGTTGATTCCTTGGCACTCCGGGGTGGCGCAGTGATTAAGGGCACTGTACTACAGCGCCAGCTGTGCCACCAGAGACTCTGGGTTCGCGCCCAGGCTCTGTCGTAACCGGCCGTGACCGGGAGGTCCGTGGGGTGACGCACAATTGGCCTAGCGTCGTCCGGGTTAGGGAGGGTTTGGCCGGTAGGGAAATCCTTGTCTCATCGCGCACTAGCGACTCCTGTGGCAGGCCGGGTGCAGTGCGTGCTAACCAAGATTGCCAGGTGCACGGTGTTTCCTCCGACACATTGGTGCGGCTGGCTTCCGGGTTGGATGCGTGCTGTGTTAAGAAGCAGTGCGGCTTGGTTGGGCTGTGTATCGGAGGACGCATGACTTTCAACCTTCGTCTCTCCCGAGCCCGTATGGGAGTTGTAGCGATGAGACAAATAGTAGCTACTAAAAACAATTGGATACCACAAAATTGGGGAGAAAAAGGGGTAAAAATACAAATAAATAAAAAACATTTGTTGATTCTGCTATTTCAGCCAATCCCGTTGCTGACATGTGTATAAAATGTAGCACACACCCATGAAATCTCCATAGACAAACATTGGCAGTAGAATGGCCTTACTGAAGAGCTCAGTGACATTCAACGTGGCACCGTCATAGGATGCCACCTTTCCAACAAGTCAGTTTGTCACATTTCTGCCCTGCTTAGAGCTGCCACGGGCAAGTTGAAGTGCTGTTATAGTGAATTGGAAACGTCTAGGAGCAACAACGGAGTGGTAGGCCACACAAGCTCACAGAACAGGGCCACTAAGTGCTGAAGCGCGTAGCGAGTAAAGTAATTTGAAAAAGTAAAGTAATTTGTCCTTGGTAACCCTCTTGGTTGTAACCCCCCATTGAGTTCCAAACTGCCTCTGAAAGCAACGTCAGCACAAGAGCTGTTCGTGGGGAGCTTTATGAAATGGGTTTTGTATGGCCGAGTACTCGCGCACAAGCCTAAGATCACCATGCGCAATGTCAAGCGTCAGCTGGAGTGGTGTAAAGCTCACCGCCATTGGACTCAGTGGAAAGGAGTTTTCTGGAGTGATGAAGGCCAGGAGAATGCTACCTGCCCCAACGCATAGTGCCAACTGTAAAGTTGGGTGAAGGAGGAATAATAGTCTGGGGCTGTTTTTCATGGCTGGGTCTAGGCCCTTTAGGTCTAGTGAAGGGAAATCTTAACGCTACATCATACAATCACATTCTAGACGATTCTGTACTTCGAACTTTGTGACAATAGTTGGTTTGTTGAGATTGGCGTGGAAGAGCTTGACTGGCCTGCATAGGACCCTAACCTAAACCTCATCGAACACCTTTGAGATGAATTGGAACGCCTACTGCGAGCCAAGTCTAATCGCCCAACATCAGTGCCTGACCTCACTAATGCTCTTGTGGCTGAATGGAAGCAAATTCCCAGATCCAGTGGAAAGCCTTCCCAGAAGAGTGGCGGTTGTTATAGCAGCGAAGGGGGGGGACCAACTGCATATTAATGCCCATGATTTTGGATGAGATGTTTGACGAGCAGGTGTCCACACACTTTTGGTGTAGCTTAGTTATACCTGTCCAATTGAGATGCTACCAATATAATTGAATAAGCACCAACAGTGGACTAAGCACCACCTAAATGGGGATCAAAGTCTCACCTCTATTTGGCCTAGCGTTCTGGGTCTACTAAATATATAAACGGTGATTGAGTGTCTTGAGGAATATGTCTGTACTCTAAGTATTGTCATGTTAAATGTGCAGTGTAGTGTACTATACTTGAGTTTCCCACGCTTTCCCACAGTGACCACGCAACTGCTCCCCACAGTGAAGCATCTCTTTCTGTGAGACCACGTCCCTCAGCCTGTTTGCGCTGCCTGGCAACTGCAGGCTAAGGCCACGCACATACATGCTCTAACACACACACAAACACACACACTCCACAGCTAAGAGTGGCTCCGTGCAGAGCCTGACAGGACATGGCTTGTAGATTCCAGATTGGCTTGTAGACTCCAGATTGCCGTGGTGTTCCCAGTCTACCCAACAAGCGGAGAATGTTCCATGGAGGCCACATTGTATCTGTTTGTGTCGAGAGGTGGGATGAGGAGAGCCAGCCTTGGCTTTGGAGACGGCATCATTTATCATCTCCTGAATCACAACACACCACTCCAGCTACAGTATCTCAGCCCGATACACACAGCTACTTGTGTGTGTGTGTGTTTGTGTATAGCTTCAATTACACGTAGACTTACCTAGGAGTGCCAAGAGTGTTTAGACCCAATGTGAAGAGCTACTTGCATGTTTATGTGTGTGTGTGTGTATCTAAGAAGTTCTAAGCTTCAATTTCCTCGGCGTACACATCACTGACGATTTGAAATGGTCCGCTCACACAGACAGTGTGGGGAAGAAGGCTCAATAGTGCCTCTTCAACCACAGGAGACTGAAGAAATTTGGCGTGGCTCTTAAAACACCAAACATTTTACAGATGCACAGTTGAGAGCATCCTGGCGGGCTGTATCACCGCCTGGTATGGCAACTGCTCCGCCCACAACCGCAGGGCTCTCCAGAGGGTGGTGTGGTCTGCCCAACGCATCACCGGGGGAAAACTACCTGCCCTCCATGACACCTACAGCACCCGATGTCACAGGAAGGCCAAAAAGATCATCAACAACATCAACCACCTGAGCCACGGCCTGTTCACCCCGCTATCAGAAGGCGAGATCAGTACAGGTGCATCACAGCTGGGGGCGAGAGACTGAAAAACAGCTTCTTTCTCAAGGATATCAGACTGTTAAATAGCCATCACTAGCCGACTTCCACCCGGTTACGTAACCCTGCACCTTAGAGGCTAATGCCCTATGTACTGTACATAGACTTGGAATCACTGGCCACTTTAATAATGGAACACTAGTCACATTAATGTTTCAATGATGTTTACATTCTGCTTTACTCATCTCATATGTATATACTGTATTCTATTCTACTGTATTTTAGTCAATGCCACTCCGACATTGCTCATCCTAATATTTATATATTTCTTAACTCCCTTCTTTTACTTTTAGATTAGTGTGTATTGTTGTGAACTGTTAGATACTACTGCACTGTTGGAACGAGGAACACATTTCGATACACCTGCAATGACATCTGCTAAATATGTGTATGTGACCAATGAAACTTGATTTGATTTGAAGTCTATTGAGTGTTTCGCCACCACACAATCTGGGATGTGAATTACAATATTGGGTTGATTAGTCAAATCTGTTAGAGATATATTTACATATTTACCAACAGTTATACCTAAATATTTGTGCTTTCAGCCTGTGTCTCAGGCATCATGCTGGTGTGTGTGTGTCTGTGAGTGTGTGCACGTGTATGTGTGTGTGTGTGTTAGATATTAACCCTGTCTGTGTTTGTGTTGTCTCTAGGTGCTGATCTGCCTAGTATGATGGACCTGGAGTCCCTGTATCGTGGTGTGGAGCAGAGCATCAACCAGACCCGAGCCCAGAGACAGAGGAGACAGAGTCCAGAAAGAGCCTACAACATCGAGGTCCTACTGGGGGTGGACGACTCTGTGGTGCAGTTCCACGGCAAGGAAAACGTCCAGAAGTACCTGCTCACACTCATGAACATCGTAAGTACAGTGCACTCACACCACAGGAGACTGCTGAGGGGAGAACGGCTCAAGCGAATGGAACGGCGTCAAACACCAGGAAACCATGTGTTTGATGTGTTTGACACCATTCCCACTGCTTCCCGCTCCAGTTATTACCACGCGCCCGTTCTCCCCAATTAAGGTGCCACCGACCTCCTCACACAGAGTCATACACACATTGTAGGATACTATGTGCATTATGCGCCATTAGTGTGCCCCTAGCCCCTGTGTCTTCTGTTAGAAAGATGCTGCAAGCGGTTGATTCACTGTGAACACTTTAATCCAATAACCAGAAGAGTAATGAAGACAACTGTAGTATAATGTGTATGTGGTTTCTACAAGAGAATAAATAATTATACGATAAGTCATGCATGAAGAGTCATCAGCAACACAGTAATGGAGCAATAAGGAAATATGCATAGGCGTAATGGCAGAAGAATATGCATCATAATCTGGAATGTACAGTATACACAAATACAATGGCAAATATTATATGAAAGATGTATAAATAATATTCAGGGATATACACTGAGTGCACAAAACATTGACACCTGCTCTTTCCATGACATAGTCTGACCAGGTGAATCCAGGTGATAGCTATGATCCCTTATTGTTGTCAATTGTTAAATCGACTAAATCGAGGAGGAGACAGGTTAGAGAAGGATGTTTAAGTCTTAAGACAACTGAGACATGGATTGTTTATGTGTGCCATTCAGAGGGTGAAGGGGCAAGACCAAATATTTAAGTGCATTTTAATGGGGTATGGTAGTAGATGCCAGGCGCACCGGTTTGAGTGTGTCAACAACTAAAACGATCCTGGGTTTTTCATGCTCAACATTTTCCCATGTGTATCAAGAATGGTCCATCACACAAAGGACATCCAGCCAATTTGACACAACTGTGGGAAACATTGGAGTCAACATTGGCCAGTATCCCTGTGGAACACTTTCGACACCTTGTAGAGTCCATGCCCCTACAAATTGAAGGTGTTCCTAATGTTTGGTACACTCAGTGTGTGGACAGGCGAGTGGCAAGGCTAACTAGCAAAGAGCTAACAAGGACATATTAGCAATGGGAGCTAGCACCTCAAGTGCACCCGCTGCTGAGGAGAGAGAGCGAGTGAGAGGAGCCTGGCCTAGGTTACTGTTGTTGATTGCAAAGATGGGGGGGCCTTTTTCATTGAAGTAAATCAAAAGTTAGACAAGAAAGAGTACAGACTAGTGAAAAGAAGCCGACAAGGGGATGTCCTTCATTGTGACAAGTTGTAATATTGTCGTGGACACAGATGAGAAGAACGTTAGCGTGGCCAAATGGACTATGTGTGCAACTCGCTATTCAGGTTTGATGCAATTTTCAAACTTGAATTTATTTATTTGTGTATTTATTATCATTTGATTCATCATTATTATTATTGTATATCATTATTATTATGGTAGGCCTATTTAAGAATCTAAATCTGTGAAAAAAAGTGTTCATTTTGTTGAGACATTTTCTTTGGCTAATTTAAATTAGTGCTCCTTAAAAGATACAGTAGGTTAAAAGTAGGCCTGTTGTAAAATAATTATCATTATCCTATTGCTGCCATTCGTTGGGTAGGCATACGGGAGACACTCGCCTTGTTGTTAATTGCTACAATATAGGCCAAGCCTGTTCAAAAATCCTGTGAAGGTTTAAACGATTCAAAAAATATATGCAGCAAGTGTTTTGTTTCATTCTGTTGAGCCATTTCATTTGGACAAATTATGTTCCAACTTAATGTTGTGTTTGCCGCAATATAATACACTTACCGGTCTATATAGGCTACTTGCACTTAAACCATGAAAAAGAAAAAACTAAGGGTAAGATGCTAAATGTAATTTAATGCTGCAATATAATTACCTTTTTGTATTTTCCCTATAAACAATGACTTGACTTATTTTGATATGACCCTAATAAAGTTAAGAAACGCTTGTGAGGGCTTGGTGTGTTAGGCCAGAGTTACTGCTTCAATCGCACAATATAACGCTTATCTTTATAAAAAAAAAATAATAATAATTTGGATCGAAAATGTACGAATGAACCTTCTGTACACATATATCTGTATATAGCAGTAGTAGACTATCTGAAAAGGATGAAGACATTTATGTCGGTGTTGGAAACATGGTGCCGGCATATCTCTATCTTTCTCTCAGTCTCTCCAAGGCTAGGCCTCGGCTTCCCTTTACATGTATTCTTTTTACAGTGGAAACCTAGGCCTATAGGCCTACATGCATGAAATGCCCCGATGCATTTGCTCTCAAATCTGCAACAGCTGAAAAGTCAGGTGGAAAATGATTGTTTTAGGAGAGTAAAACACAAAACAATCGGACGTTTTTAAGGACATATTGAGAGCAAATGCATCGGGGCATTTCATGCATGTAGGCCTATGTAGCTGTGAACGATATGGCGAATATTGCTTGTCTCTCTCAAATCCAAAATCAAATCAAATGTTATTGGTCGCGTACACATATTTTGCAGATGTAATCGCAGGTGCAGCAAAATGTTTATGTTTCTAGCTCCGACAGTGCGGTAATACCTCTCTTTCTACTCTTGAATCTGAACGGGTCTCTCGGATCCAAACTGGCACAGGTCTGTTCTTTGACTGCCTTTTTGGAATGGGTCTGACTGTCCTCAGCACAATTTGGAACTGATCTCCGTTTTTTAAATGGTATGCATATTGGGTCAGGTGGGCAAGCCACGGAACAATTTTGGAATGCATCCAACGTTTTGGACCCGTGAAGACCTCTAGCTTGAAGTAACGAGTGACATATTTGAAGGGCAGAGGTGCATTTTGAATGCACAATCCAACCCCTCCCCATGTATTCAACTGCTTGCTCAGAACAGCATCGTTTCTGTTTAATTGAACATTGCATTACATTTATTTTTTGGACTGAACGCAACCCTGGTGACTTTTCTACTCTAAACTTTATGAAATTAAAATGGGGACACCATTAAAATAAAAAGTTCCCCTCCAAAAATTAGCCCAAAAACATATTGGTCCATGTTATCAGGCTGGTTTTGTTAGTGAGCAATAAGCATTAAGCCTTTCACCCATAGCCCAACTGATGTAGCATAGGGGCTATAAATATAATATAGGCTGAAGCATGCCCATCTGTATTTGTGCTAATCATCAGCTAGATCAGTGTTAAGAAGCTATGACCACCTTTCATCATATGCAACCCCCCCCCTCCCCCCCATGCCCCTTGACCTCCCCCAATTGAATGAACTGCTACTATGTTACACAGAAATGTGGTATAAGAATAGCTTTTACTCATCAAGACAGTACATACGAAAACACCAGTACCTGGTTTCCCTTCCATATTGAAATCAAGAAGAAATACATTATAAATGAGAAATAAACCAGCTTACAATGTCACATCTGTATCAATAAATACTAGGCGGGGCTAATTTCTTTTGTAGATTTCATTATTAGGGTGCTTGAACATGTATAGGGAGGATAGGTTGGATAGGTTGTCTGTGAGACAGGCAGGCTGCCTCTGACTGGGAAGAGAAACAGGCTTGCTTGAGCCTACTGCCTGAGGTTCAGAGAAACATTCCTTCTCTTACTATGTAGTCTACTAGAAACCAGCTGTTTCAAAGTTTATAATACTGCCAACATCTTTGAACTCACAAAATCGAGCCCAATATAACCACTACCAATTATCACTTGTTTTTCGCAGCTATCCCTTCTCCATTTGAAATATATAATTTTATATATAATTCTTATTCATGGTTATAAATTTACCATGTTAAATGTGACTGTACTTCTTTATTTGTTACAAGTTAGCTCACAAAATGAAGGGTTTTGTTAAGAAGAGAGAGGAGAGAGGGAGAAAGATGAGCTATTGATCCGTTCTCCTTACAAGCCTTGCGCAACTCTTTTCCCTTCACAAACCACGGCCTCTGAGGACTGGACCAAACCAAGCATATTTGGTGGCAGGGGGATCCAATCATATAATGAGTGTAGAATGACAGAAAGCCTGTAGCTACGGTGGGGAAATCATTTTAAATGGTATATTACTGGGAGGGTCAAGTTGACTTGTTTCTAAAGTTACGCACCTGCTCATGCTTAAAATGTTAATAAAATATTAGATAAATTAACGAGACACACAATGAGATAAATTAATGATTAAATATCCATATAGAAATGTAGAAAGAGGTGAGATGTAAAGATGCAACAACTACCATGGGTTGCAAATATGTCTAGGATTGTGCCTTTGTCTACTGGACAATGAAAGAAAGTTGATTGAAAAACCAATTGAACATGAGAAAAATAGGCTTGGTTTCCATGGCATGTGGAAGTCTTTGGATTTTGGGTAGGCTACTTTGAAGCAAGGTAAGCCATGCCTCATAATGTAGTAAAACGTTCAGGTTTCAAACAATTAAGTACATGCTTTCAAAATGAATACTGCCTCCAGCATTGCAAAGTTGAATGTGATGTGCTGAAGCCTGACTAGCTGCCTCTGCACTTAAATGGTGAATGGGAAACGCGCTTGAATTACTAGTTGATAAATAAAATAGTAGATATTTTTAACCCTGGCCCTTGTTTTTAACACGCGATTGCATTTAGAATTGTTGCGCATTGGGCTTGTAAAAGCATGTTTCACTCCAGCAGCAACATACAGCTGTTTGATGAGTTGAAGCAGCAGCTCTCGCTACATCGACTGCAGTGTAGGCTCCTCAGATGGGCATGCTTCATCCTCCTCAATGAATTTCATAAAAATATATATTTTAAACATTTAAAAACTGCAGTATACTAAATATAATCACGTCGTTAAAACACTATTTTGCAAAGAAGGTATACAGTAGCATCAACAGCACTCTGCACCATGGTGTAGCCGGAGGACAGCTAGCCTCCGTCCTCCTCTGGGTACATTGACTTACAAAATGAAATGGTGGAGGCTCATGGTTCTCACCCCTTCCATAGACTTAGACAGTAATTATGACAACTTCTAGAGGATGTCCTCCAACATATCAGAACTCTTGCAGCATGAACTGACATGTTGTCCACCCAATCAAAGGATCAGAAAATTAATCAAGTACTGAAAGCATAGGCTACAGCTAGCTAGCACTGCAGTGCATAAAATGTGGTGAGTAATTGACTCAAAAAGAGAGAAAAACAATAGTTCAACAGTTTTGAACAAATTAGGGAGAAATGGCTTCTTCCAAAATGAAGGAGAAGCCAGAGAGAAATAGAGAGATTTCGAAATTTCTTTTCACTTTCAGTTTCACTTACTTAGCTAGAAAATGTAGCTAACAAGTTTAGCCTACTGAAACACCCACTCAAGCAGAGGGATGCTATGTTAGCTAGCTGGCTATCACTATCCATCACAACACTGGAACTGGAACCAAGTCAGGTAAGATTTTGGTTTTACTAATGTATTGCAAACGGGGCCTGCCGGTGTAAGTGCTTACTGACTGTACAATGTAACGTTACTGTGTGATTTTACTAACGTGTTAGTTCTATTAGCTATGCTGACTATGACTTTACTTTAGCTAATATGGTGACAATGATGTAGGCTGTGTGTAGAGGTTTGCCTGGTCATATACAGCTGATGTGTTGTGGATTGAAGTCCAGAAGTGAAGGGAAAAGGTGAGAGAGGAGGGTGCATAGATGTGAGAAGGAATATAATGTGGCTGCTATGAAAGTGAACTGTGTTTACATGTGATCAGGGGTGTATTCATTCCACTGATTCTGTTGAAAAACATTTCTTAAACAGAAGCAAATGGAACAAAACGGGGAAATACATACCTGAATTTGTTCAATAGAAAGTCTCGTTTGCATCTGTTGGACTAATGATTACACCCTATATCAGCTAGGTGCAGGCAGAAATGTGCAAGACAGTATTGAATGTCACTGTCTGTTCATGTGTCACTATCTGTCACCTCAAATGTGTTTCTCGACCTGTGTGCACCTACATTGTAAACTTTCATTCATATGCTACGTTGTTGCAACCTCGTGATAGGTATAGGTATAATTTGAGTATCATGTAACCTAAACCTATCACTGTTACAATGAACTGGGTGAATGGAATATTAAAGACAGTCATCCAATATGCTATAATAGAAATATGGCCATGCTCATGAAAAAAAAGGTTCTCCCTCATCTTAAACGCCACTGACCGCCACTGATCGACTAGTATTTCAATCAATTATTAGGCAATATTTTTTTCTTTTTTTAAATATTTTTTTTTACAATTGGTCGACGACTTATTATTTGGGGGGAGCCGAAAAAGCCAGTTTTGGAAACTCTGACGCATAGGCACACACACAACAGAGACAGACACACACTCATGAACCTTGTATGCATGTACAGTACACACACACACACACACACACACTCCTTTGCAAGAGAGACGACCTGCCCAATATGTCAGCTAGAAATTATACAGTACACACACAGAGGGCAGAGAGCTGGAGACTATGGATCCACAGGATCTCTGTAACCTACAGACAGCAAGATCCAATTCCCTTCTCGGTCTTGCATGTTTCCAGCCAGCAATCAGCATAGGTAATCCCATGTCTGGCCGTCTCCTCTATCTAAATATGATGGGATTGGGATGGATTTCTTTCAGATAGTTTCATCTATTTTCTGTGTGTGTGTGTGTGTGTGTGTGTATGTGTGTGTGTGTGTGTGTATGTGTATGTGTATGTGTGTGTGTGTGTGTGTGTGTGTGTGTGTGTGTGTGTGTGTGTGTGTGTGTGTGTGTGTGTGTGTGTATGTATGTGTGTGTGTGTGTGTGCGTGCGTGCGTGTGTGCTCGTGCTCGTGTGCGTGTGTGCGTGTATATGCGTATGTAGATGCGTGTGTGTGTTTGTGAGCGACAGAATGGTCACAGGCTAGTGAAACCTGTCGTCTTCTCCAGCTCTCACACACCGTTCCATCAGCTTTTGTGTCATGTGTCACTGTTCGAGTGATTCAAAGCCAGCAGCCAATCAATATGCTTTAGGACACAACAAAGAGCTTAGCCCAGTATTCACCTCCCAGGAGTGTGTGTGTTTGTGATGGGGAATGCGGCAAGTAGACTTTAATCTCGGAAAATTAAACCTGATATGAGAGTAGAGAGAGATTTTGTGTGTGCGCATGTGTGTGTGTGTGTGTATGTGTGTGTGTAGCCTTTGTGCAAGAAGCAGCCGACTGATTTCATGGCAAAAAGAAGCAACAGCAGCACTTGTTTTAGTCTTTACCCCGGTGTGGTGAAAGAAGAGCACCACCTCCACTTTTTACTTCCTTGTTTAGATATTTTTAAGACAATCTTAGAGGGGAATGTTCAGACATATTGCAGGCACCCCTCTCATCTAGAGAGATAGAAATAAAGAGAGCCCTAAAGAGAGAGAGAGTATTCAGAATATATCTCTGAACACCGGATAAACAGTGAATAAATAAGTAAAACAACCTCCCACGCATGGCATCTAAGCTACTTTCTTCTTGAAAGTTTACTTTTTTTCTAGGCTTGGGTGGTTTACCGTATATACCGTATACCAGGGTATTTGGAAAAAGCCACGGGATGGTTTTTCAAAACCGTCAATACCGTTGATACAATTTATTTAAATTCTTTTTACATATTTGAATATTTGTAGCAACTTTTTAAGTAAATACTTGCAGTCAACTTGTGCAATATGTTAAGAGATAAAGAACAATGTGTTCTTCATTTCACCTATCACATTATCATGAAGCTTACTATAGCCCCCAGTGACGTTTTTTACAAGCACACAACTACGAGAGACCGGAGCCTTGTGTGTCACTCACTGTTGTGCATTATGCACTAGGTGATCTAATTACAGTATTGAATTCACAACTAAATGTTTGCCAGCTAAATATATGATAACTATTAAGTTAGTTATCTAAAATATATTAAATGCTCTGCAGTTGTGCATATGGTTTGCTAAATTTAGTAGCTAGTTAGCGATCTAGCTAAGTGGTTAGCTTTTTCCAAAATCAAGCATTTGCTTGGTAACAGCAGAGAATCCCCTCCTGGGTCAAAAGACTTGCTGGCTAATATTTGTTTTGTGCGTGCCACAAACCGTGTGTAGCATTATTTCATTATTTTTATACTTGTATATTTTAGGTCAGAAACTGTTAAAAATATTTGCAATGCGCTCGTTAGCATTTAATTAGCATTCTCTATGGGCCTTTACATGTACTTCTTAGCATTGCTAACCTTCAGATTACAGAGTATCAGTTTGGTTTGAAAACAGCTCCCCTTGTGTTCAGCGCCGGTATTAACGAATATCCCGGTTTGGCACAAGGTCAGTATGACAATCTGGATACCGCCCAAGCCTACTTTGCTCACTTTAGGATCATCTCGTACTCTCTCTGGAGAGAGATGGACAAACAGTCTTAAAACTAAGAACACATTTCTGTTTAAAAAGTGTACTCTGGACTTGGAGCTTTACTTTTTTACTAGTAGGTCTCTCTGAGTCTTCTCCATTCATCAAATGAAGTGACGCAAAGAGGAGCTCAGATTTTTCTCTGGCACAGTAATACGAAGGCCGGTTCTCCCCGACATACAATGAAACATCAAAACATTGAATCAAATCAAAAGTTATTTGTCACATGCTTTGTAAACAACAGGTGTAGACTAACAGTGAAATGGTTACTTACGGGCCCTTCCCAACAACGCAGAGAGAAATATAAAGAATAGAAAATAAAGAATAAAAATAATAGAAAATAATAGAAAAATAAAGAATAAATGCACAATGAGTAACGCTAATATTGGCTATATTACAGTCATGGCCAAGTTTTGAGAATGACACAAATATTCATTTCCACAAACTGCTGCTACAGTGTCTTTAGATCTTTTTGGAATACTGAAGTATAATTACAAGCATTTCATAATTATAAGCATTTCATAATGCCTTATGGCAAGGTGCTCCGTCATGCTGGGAAAGGCATTGTTCGTCACCAAACTGTTCCTGGATGGTTGGGAGAAGTTGTTCTCGGAGGATGTGTTGGTACCATTCTTTATTAATGGCTGTGTTCTTGGGCAAAATCATGAGTGAGCCCACTCCCTTGGCTGAGATGCAACCCCACACATGAATGGTCTCAGGATACTTTTCGGTTGGCATGACACAGGACTCATGGTAGCGCTCACCTTGTCTTCTCTGAACAAGCTTTTTTCCAGATGCCCCAAACAATCGGAAAGGGGATACATCAGAGAAAATGACTTTACCCCAGTCCTCAGCAGTCCAATCCCTGTACCTTTTACAGAATATCAGTCTGTCCCTGATGTTTTTCCTGGAAAGAAGTGGCTTCTTTGCTGCCATTCTTGACACCAGGCCATCCTCCAAAAGTCTTCACCTCACTGTGCGTGCAGATGCACTCACACCTGCCTGCTTCCATTACTGAGCAAGCTCTGTACTGGTGGTGCCCCAATCCCACAGTTGAATCAACTTTAGGAGACGGTCCTGGTGCTTGCTGGACTTTCTTGGGTTCCCTGAAGCCTTCTTCACAACAATTGAACCACTCTCCTTGAAGTTCTTGATGATCCGATAAATGGTTGATTTTGGTGCAATCTTACTGGCAGCAATATCCTTGCTTGTGAAGCCCTTTTTGTGCAAAGCAATGACGACGGCATGTGTTCCCTTGCAGGTAGCCATGGCTGACAGGGAGAACAATGATTCCAAGCACCACCTTCCTTTTGAAGCTTCCAGTCTGTTATTCAAACTCAATCAGCATGACAGAGTGATCTCCAGCCTTGTCCTCGTCAACACTCACACCTGTGTTAATGAGAGAATCACTGACATGATGTCAGCTGGTCCTTTTGTGGCAGGGCTGAAATGCAGTGGAAATGTTTTTTGGGGGGGATTCAGTTCATTTGCATGGCAAAGAGGGACTTTGCAATTAATTGCAATTCACCTGATCACTCTTCATGGCATTCTGGAGAATATGCAAATTGACATCCTACAAACTGAGGCAGCAGACTTTGTAAAAATGTATATTTGTGTCATTCTCAAAACTTTTGGCCACGACTGTACATGGGGTACCAGTACCGAGTTGATGTGCAGGGGTACAAGGTAATTGAGGTAGAAACGTACATACAGGTAGGGATAAAGTGACTTGGCAACAGGATAGATACTAAACAGTAACAGAAACGTATGTGATGAGTCAAAAGAGTTAGTTCAAAAAGGGTCAATGCAGATAGTTAAATAGTTAACCTGTCTAGGACTGGGGTTCCGCTAGCCCCGCAACAGCCAGTGAAAGTGCAGGGAGCCAAATTCAAAACAACAAAAATCTCATAATTAAAATTCCTCAAGCATACAAGTATTTCACACCATTTTAAAGATACAATTCTCGTTAATCCAGCCACAGTGTCTGATTTCAAAAAGGATTTACACACAAAATCATCACAAACGATTATGTTAGGTCACCACCAAGCCACAGAAAAACACAGCCATTTTTTCAGCCAAAGAGAGGAGTCACAAAAAGCAGAAATAGAGATAAAATGAATCACTAATCAGATGACACTCATAGGACTTCATGTTACACAATACATGTATGTTTTGTTTGATAAAGTTCATATTTATATAGAGTTTACATTGGCACTTTACGTTCAGTAGTTCTAAAACATGCGGTGATTGTGTAGAGAGCCACATCAATTTACAGAAATACTCATAATAAACATTGATAAAGATACAACTATTATACATGGAACTTTAGATAAACTTCTCCGTAATGCAACCGCTGTGTCAGATTTCAAAAAAACTTTACGGAGAAAGCAAACCATGCAATAATCTGATACAGCCTTTAGACAACAATGCAGCCAAAAAGATACCCGCCATATTGGGTAGTCAACATTACTCAGAAATAGCATTTGAAATATTCACTTACTTTTGATTATCTTCATCAGAATGCACTCCCAGGAATCCCAGTTCCACCATAAATGTTTGATTTGTTTGATAATGTCCATCAGTCAATTCCAAATATCTTCTTTTTTTAGGGCGTTTGGTAAACAAATCCAAAAGCGCGTTCAGGTCGAATGTCGGACGAAAGTTCAAAAAGTTCCGTTACAGTCCGTAGAAACATGCCAAACTAAGTATGGAATCAATCTTTACGATGTTTTTAACATAAAACTTAATTAATGTTCCAACCGGACAATTCCTTTGTCTGTACAAATGAAGTGGAAAGTAACTACCTTTCACGTGAGCACGCCAGGCCGAGGCTGTGGCACTCTGCCAGACCACTCACTCAAAGAGCCCTTATGAGCCCCTCCCGTGATAGTTTGCAAGCCCTACCACATTTTCTTGTTTGCTTATGGCCCTATACAGCTTGTTGAGTGCGATCTTAGTGCCAGCATCGGTTTGTGGTGGTAAATAGAAAGCTACAAAATAGTCGAAAAATCTCTTAGTAAATATAATTGTGCTGGAGGGAATAGTGGCCGTTTTACAGGCTCCTGACCAATTGTGCTACTTTGTGTCTTTTTTTGACTGCACTTGTTTTTTTGTACATAATGCTTCAGCCATCATTTCGTATGACCGAAAATAGCTTTTGGACATCAGAACAGCTATCACGAACCTCGATTTGGACAAGGACTTCTACTTCAATGAGTCAGAGGCGAAAGACAAATTGATTATCCTGGACCAGGCACAAATCCCTGACAATCGAAGAAGGAGGAGCCAGAGCTATAAAGGCCGGCATGTGGGATACGTGACGAAGATACGTCGGAGAGTGATTTAATCGCCTCTACCCTCCGTTCTATTGGCAAATGTGCAATCACCGGAGTATGAACTGGATGAGCTCCGTTCGAGACTATCCTATCAATGTTACTATTGCTGTTGGATGAAAACTTCTCATCTCCAAAACAAACACTTTTCAGGAATTTGAAAAAAACAGCCATATTTTGCCATTCACAAACATACAGTTAGCTTCAGAAGCTATTTTGAATAAATGTTCCTGGTCTTACAGTCATGAAATATTCAGAGTACATTGAGGGGAGTTACTTCCTAAAACTTTTATCTGGGCCTGTATTCATAATGCCTCTCAGACTATGAGTGCTGAGCCAGGATCAGTTTAGTATTTTTTTTAATAAGATTACATGGACCTGATCCTAGATCAGCACTCCTACTGTGATGCTTTGTGGATATGACCCTGTTCTCTCTCCAGATTGATGCGTTGCTTCTTTGCGAACTGCTAGGTTCACCCCAGGACAGGCACAGTCAGAGGGGAGAACTAGAGGCAGGCATGGTTCAACGATGAAAAAGAAGCTTAATTTCACTCCTCGTCATTGTCCAAAGCTGCCAGGGTGAGATCATGGAGGCTGTCTCGGAGCAGTGTGTGTTATCTTATCTTATGTTGTCTGTGTCTGTGTCTGTGTCTGTGTCTGTGTCTGTGTGTGTGTGTGTGTGTGTGTGTGTGTGTGTGTGTGTGTGTGTGTGTGTGTGTGTGTGTGTGTGTGTGTGTGTGTGTGTGTGTGTGTGTGTGTGTGTGTGTGTGTGTGTGTGTGTGTGTGTGTGTGTGTGTGTGTGTGTGTGTGTGTCTGTGTGTGTGTGTGCAGTGCCTTCTTAAAGTATTCACACCACTCTACTTTTTCACATTTTGTTACAGCCTGAATTTTAAATGGATTTTAAATTGAGATGTTGTGTCACTGATCTACACACAATAATCTACACACAAAAATGTCTTGAGTCAATAAGTATTCAACCCCTTTGTTATGGCAAGCCTAAATAAGTTCAAAAGTAAAAGTGTCCTTAACAAATCATATAAGTTGAATGGACACATTCTGTGTTCAATAATAGTGATTTTGATTTTGATAATGATTTTTGAATGACTACCCCATCTCTGTACCCTACACATATAATTATCTGTAAGGTCCCTCAGTCGAGTAGTGCACAGATTTCAAGCACAGATTCAACCAGGGAGGTTTTTCAATACCTTGCAAAGAAGATCACCGATTGGTAGATATGTAAAAAATAAAAAAGCAGATCATGAATATTCCTTTGAGCATGGTGAAGTTATTAATTATGCTTTGGAAGGTGTATCAATACACCCAGTCACTACAAAGATACAGGCGTCCTTCCTAACTCAGTTGCCGGAGAGGAAGGAAACTGCTCAGGAATTTCACCATGAGGCCATGATCACCATGATTTTAAAAGTGTCATGATTGTGATGTGATAAAACAGAGGATGGATCAACAACATGGAAGTTACTCCACAAAAATAACATAATTGACAGAGTGAAAAGCCTGTAGAAAATAAAAATATTCCAAAACATGCATCCTGTTTGCAACAAAGAAATGAACATTTTGTCCTGAATACAAAGCATTATGATTGTGGCAAATCCAACACAACACATCACTGAGTACCACTCTTCATATTTGGTGGCTGCATCATGTTATTTGTATGCTTGTCATCTGCAAGGACTAGAGAGGTTTTTTAGGATAAAAAGAAACGGAATACAGCTAAGCACAGGGAAAATCCTAGAGGAGAAACTGGTTCAGTCTTCTTTCCAACAGACACTGGGAGATGAATTCGCCTTTCAACTGGACAATAACTTAAAACACAAGGCAAAACTACACTGGACTTGCTTACCAAGATAACATTGAATGTTCCTTAGTGGCTTAGTTAGAGTTTTGACTTAAATCGTCTTGAGAATCTATGGGAAGGCTTGAAAATGCCTTTCTATCAATGATCTACAACCAACTTGACAGAGCTTGACATTTATTTTAAGAATAATGGCCAAATATTGTACAATCCAGGTGTGCAAAGCTCTTAGAGGCTTACCCAAAAACACTTACAGCTGTAACCGCTGCCAAACGTGTTTCCAACATGTATTGTCCCGGGGGGGGTGAATACTTAGTTAATCCAGCTATAGGCCTATTAGTGTTTTATTTTTAATTTCA
The DNA here is from genome assembly GCF_002021735.2 of Oncorhynchus kisutch. NCBI lineage: Eukaryota > Metazoa > Chordata > Actinopteri > Salmoniformes > Salmonidae > Oncorhynchus > Oncorhynchus kisutch. Next base: position 30,060,041 of record NC_034192.2, on the reverse strand, counting down.
GTCAGTATTTTGTGTAGATCGTTTGCCAAAAATGACAGTCAAATCCATTTTAATCCGACTTTATAACTCAACAGGGGTGTGGAATACTTTCTGAAGGCACTGTATACTTTTCTCCACGTGGCTTGAGGCTATCTCACACACCTGTTTGTATTTTATTTTCTCTTCCTCTACCAATGAAGCCTTAGGGTACACTATACCATAGTGTAAAAAAAAAGTTGTTTCAATGTACAATTGTAAGCAGGGGGACAACTTTGGTTTTAGAACTGGGGGGGGACATAATTATTATTACTTTTTTTGTAGGATAAACACTCCAAACAGCCTACCCGACCGCTCGGAGGCGTCTGCATGGTCCTAAAGCACACCCCTGCCTTGTTTTGTATCCCATTGACAAAAACTGAATTTCAGAATGTGGGGATGCACATGACGCCCTCGTCCCCTGTGAAAGTTGCGCCCCTGAACTTTTTACACGTAGACTTTTTGTTGTGAGGTTGTGCAGCAAGAACATGTGATCAAACTCACATTCCTGTGAGTTCAAAACTTAAAATTTTCGAATTAAATTACTATTCAAAATTCTTGCAACCAAAAGAATGTGATATATATGAGGAGGCAGAGTCATTAGATCATTTATTTTGCTATTGTCCATATGTAGCTCGTTTTTGGTCACAGGTCCAGGAATGGCTGAAGAATTGCAACATTTGCCTAGAACTAATGCTGCAGATAGCAATACTGGGTGATTTGAAAAGCCATAGTCAATCAATCAATAATATAATAATTATTTGAGCAAAACATTTATTTTTAAATTTACAATCTGTAGAAGCTATAAGAATAGAAACGCTCAATACTTTTGTGAAGCATCATTGCACAGTTTAAAAATATATGGCAAATAGAAATCCAAAATGGATGGTGTTAAGAGAGATAGATGGGAGGGGTTGAATGGAGCTGAAGGGTGGGACTAATAACACGATAACCAATGGTAGGGTTTGCGGGGAATAATAAAGGTATATTCAAAAAAAAAGTATGTGTGTCTATATAGGTATGTGTATGTATATACTGTATGTGTTCATGTATGCATGCGTGTATGTATATGGATATATTTACCCCAAAAAGATATGGGGGATTGGAAATGACGCAGACAATTACATTGATGGAAGCAACATTCACAATTCACACAATGTTAAGCTGATCCAACCCTAAAAAGAAGAAAAAAGAAAAAGAAAACCCTCACTATCCTGTTGCAGCTGGTTGCCTTACAATTGGAGAGTTAGAGTACGAAAATGTTATCACTTCACGATGAGACAATAATACAAAATACAGATTTTCTTTTTAAACCTCATCAATCCTCAAATGGAGTTTGGAGCCGCTAAAAATGGTCAAACATGGCACCTGCGTAATCTATAATACACTGAACAAAAATATAAATGCAACATGTAACAATTTCAAAGATTTGACTGAGTTACAGTTCATATAAGGAAATCAGTCAATTGAAATAAATGCATTAGGCCCTAATCTATGGATTTCACATGACTGGGAATACAGACATGCACCTGTTGGTCACAGATACCTTTTTAAAAAACAGTCTTGTGTGACAACCATTTGCTTCATGCAGCATGATACAGTTCCTTCGTATAGAGTTGGAATGTTGTCCCACTCTGTTGCACAAGTCGATCCAGAGCATCCCAAACACACTCAATGGGTGACATGTCTGGTGTGTATGCAGGCCATGGAAGAGCTGGTACATTTTCAGCTTCCAGGAATTGTGTATAGATCATTGCGACATGGGGCCGTGGCACGACAATGGGCCTCAAGATCTCGTCACGGTATCTCTGTGCATTCAAATTGCCATCGATAAAATACAATTGTGTTCGTTGTCCATAGCTTATGCCGGCCCATACCATACCCCCAGCGCCACCATGGGGCACTCTGGTCACAACGTTGACATCAGTAAACCGCTCGCCATACACGCTGTCTGACATTTTATTGTCCCCAGTACAAGGTGCACCTGTGTAAATATGTTTTTTTTTGTACAGTGCAAGCTGTGTGACTATGTGGAGTATTTTTGATATTGCTTTTATTCAGGCCAGTCGTTCAGCAGACATTGTTATCTGCTAGATATACTTGATAAAAATACCGTGTTAAGTACACAGAGATAACACCATAGAGATCCTATAAAACGTACATGGATAATACCCACAACCCAATACACAATTCCATTCCTGTTTGTTTCTGCTGCTCCCAAGTACTTCTGTTGCTCCCCAGTTATATATAATTAATCTGAAAAACCATGCCATGTGAAGCGGTCACCCCTATTCTAACTAGCTTAGCCCACTAGGCAAGCATACCAGAGTGCCTCAAAGCTACAATGAGCCAGCCAACCAGCCAGCTAGCCAGACTATCTGTATATTATCAGGGATGCTCTAGACCCCTGCTAGGTGTGAGGTGAACCGCACCTACGCCCCTTCGTCCTGCCGCTCTTCTTCCTGTCGGGCAACTAAAGGTCAGAAAGTCAAGGTGTACATTGAGAGGGAAGGAAGGAGAGAAAGAAATTGGAGGAAGAGAAAGAGAGAGAGAGAGACAGATGGAGAGACAGCTAGGGGTCAGAGAGGAGAGGTGGTGGGCGGTCTTTCTGCTGGACATGAAACAGCTCCCACGGCAACCACTTAATCCTGTCTGAGGGGTTCAACTGGAATGTCTCGGTGCGTGTGTGTCAAATCAACATCAAATCAAGTTGTATTGGTCACATACACATATTTAGCGGAAGTTATTGCGGGTGTAGCGAAATGCTTGTGTTCCTAGCTCAACAGTGCAGTAATATCTAATAATTTACAACAATACACAGTCCAGAGCATGCACACACACACCCACACACTCCACGCCCAATCAGCAAGAAGCAGCCCAATCATAGAGGAGAATAGAGAAAAACAACATGACAGAGAAATGCAAAAGGCCATTGATCTGCTTCTTTAAGTGGTCCATGGGAAAAGAGGAGTAATCGATGGGGCAACCCTGATCCACCCTCTCTCACACCCACCCACCTCCATCTCCTCTCCCTCTCTGTCCAAGTCCCAGGACACACACTCACATAATCACACACACACATGGTCAAGGGCAGGAGGACAGGGAGCATCAGTGCCAGAGTCTCACACAATATTCCTCCCTAAAATCTGTCCAATCCCACTGTCCGAGAGAGAGCTAAAGAGAGCGCAGAAGCGAGAGAGAGTGTAAGCAAGTGAGAGATGGAGGGAGAGGGAGATCCATTTCCATTATTCCCAAGATGCAGATATTTAGCCTTTCGGTGAAATCCATTGTGTGGTAATCTCCTGCATAGAAGTGTCTGCTTATTGATGCCATTGTAGAGGACACTCTGTTTCCCTGTCTAACTGATGGGAGACCTTTATACTGAGACGTAATTGTGATGAGAGAGATGGCTGGATCGTGTTAAAGGCCCAGTGCAGTCAAAAAAATATATTTACCTGTGTTTCCACACTATCAGGCTGGAATAATACTGTGTAAAACCTGTTTGAAAAGACCACCTGAAATTTCAGTCTGTTTTGGTGGGAGGGAGTTTTGGCTTCCATGGTGACATCACCATGTAGTACGTTATTTAATAGGCCAGTAAGAAAGAGAGATCCAAACCTCTCTGCCAATAACAGCTCATTTTCACTTTTCTCCTCCCCACGCAAACTACTCCCAGACAATTCTTGCTAGAGGAAACGCTCTTTGCTAAGAAGCTATTTCTGTTTATTTTTGACCATTTTAATTGAAAACAATCTTAGTAAGTTACTTCATTGTTGCCCAGGAATAATTTGATATTGAGATAAAAATAGCTGCGTTGGACCTTTAATAACCAGCTCATCCACCCTGCTCGTGTGTGTCTGTGTGCATGTGTGCGTGTGTGTGTGTGCATGTGTGTCTGTGTGCGTGTGTGTGTGTGTGAATGAGTGCGTGTGTGTGTGTGTGTGTGTGCATGTGTGTGTGTGTGTGTGTGTGTGTGTGCATATGTGCATGTGTGCGCATGTGTGTATGTGTGTGTATGTTTGTGTGTGCGCATGCAGGTGCGTGCTTGTGAGTGTGAGTGTGTGTGACTGATAAAGCAAGCCTGGCTGCGGTGAATGCTAATGTACGCATGATGTTTGTGTTAAAAGCCTGCATGGTAACAGGTAATAATAGTGTGGATGTCAGGTGAGAATGAAACACATCTGTAAGGAGCACACTCTGAACTAACACTCTGAAATAATACAGCTCTATCAGACACACACTCTGTCACCTAAGGCTGGACCAGGGTTGGAGCGAACATAGCTCTGTCTTATTGAGCAAGCCAGAGCCATTTATTTTGTCTTAATACACGGCTCTGGAGCTAGTGTTTTTGGTACACATAGTGCTAGGCTGAGAACAGACATAATAATAAGTCAGAGCTGGTCCAATCCTAGTTAACAATTTCTTGGCCCTTCTCTCCATCTTTCCCTTTCTCCCCTCTCTCTCCATCATCTCTCCCTCTTCTAACATTATTAAGTGTTGAAGCAGGATCTGCTTATATTATGAATCTGATAATAAGGATTTTGTGCCAGGTCCACCTCTAGTCCTGCATTAGTTACTTGTAGGTGACACACACAAAGTGCACACGCTCACGCTCACACACACATGCATGCACACGCACACTCTATCCAGTTCACATTGTCCACAATAATGACATCTAGCCTGGGCCCTTCACTCTTTCTCAATGTGTCTAAAAATGTGTGTGTCCAGGCATTGAATGTGACAGAAAAGTCTGTTTTTAAAAGGAGCGCTCAGTGTGGGGTCTCAAATCAGGACCCCAGCGTTATCGTGTGTTGAACAAGGAGTGTGTGTGTTTGTGTTTGTCACTGCATTGAGAAGACAAGTTTCTGGGTTGAAAATTCCAGATCACTTTTCGGAAGTTATTAATGGCATGTCACACATACACGCTTCGGCACACCCTGGATGAACATTGGGAAATGAACAGATTGGTGTTCAGACGACATGAAGGGCTCTGTAAACCCAGCATGATCGGGTTGAGTATTCACAAAAAAAAACTACCCGGGAATGAACAGCGTCTCAAGTTGCCTGACGTGTACTGTGCAGGGAACGCACACTGTTATGTGTGTGTGCATGTCTGGAAAACCTCCTGATCTCTCTCTTCCCCACCAGATTGAAAGTCCTGTAAACCTACATTACTAACTCTCCCACCTCATATAAATGCCTGAAAACGTTGCTGTGAGGAAGGCATCAGGGCATGCGTACTAGGTGATGAAAATGCTAGCTGGAAAATGCAGTCTGATATTATTTGCTAACTTGCTACCCAAGCTGCCGTTGTAAACACTAAAACAATCTTTAGGCTGGTTACAAAAGATATCGTTACTCGGTGTTGTTACTATCAAGCATCCACATGACAAACTGTGGTTTCCCATACTGGACAAACTGGTGAAACACTGCATTGAGCTAGCAGCGTTAGCGTTAGGCTATGCAATTCTAAAGACCCCAAGGAATCGGGCGACTTCCTCATGGCGAAAGTAGACTGCAGTCAAATAAGCCATGGAATAATAACTTTGTAAGGAAAGGTTTTTTAAAAAAAGAAATAGAGGCATACAAAAAAAATAAACGTGACAGTGTGTGAATGATAAATAACTAGGCAAATGGCAAACATTGGTTGAGTAACAGAGTAAGAGGCTACAAAAGAGGATTTTGATTCCTATGCAATGTTCCAAAAATAAGACTACTTCACTGTCAGTTTTGTCTTCTGTTGTTTTTGGTATAACAGCAAAGCAAATTTGTTGCCGTCCTAGGTCCATTCACTACCCATAAAGCATAATAATAACTTTTATTGTTAAGAAACATTTTTTTTTAATTAGAAAAATCCAGTGATATGATATAGTGTTTTGGCCATATTGCCCAGCCCTAGAAGCACATGGTGTACAACCAGGGCTCTCCAACAATGCACCTGGAGAGCTAACTTCCTGTAGGTTTTCAATCAAACCCCAGATGTGACGAACCTGATTCAGTTTTTAAACCAGTTAATTATTATTATTTTTTTTTTTATGTAACATTTATTTAACTAGGCAAGTCAATAAAAAAAATCTTATTTACAAGAATTGGGCCATTTGTGCGTCGCCCTATGGGACTCCCAATCACGGCCGGTTATGATATAGCCTGAAATCAAACTAGGGTGTCTGTAGTGACACCTCAACCACTGAGATACAGTGCCTTAGACCGCTACGCCATTCAGGAGCCCCACCCTAGAATCAGATGCACTAGATTTGTGTTGGAGCGAAAACCTACAGGAAGGTACAGTAGCACTCCAGGAACAGGGTTGGAGAGCTCTGGTTTACACAATACAATACAATGAAAGGTTTACTTACACATGCAGCGATATTTTTTTAAACCTTTATTTATACAGGTTTTTCTCATTGAGGTTCAAATCTATTTTTCAAGAGAGACCTGGTCCAACAGCCGCAGGGGGAACAACGTTTCAGACAAAACAACTTACATACATTAACACAACACTGAACAAAACTATAGACACGCACACAGTACGGCAATTACATATTACGTAGTGAAACACAAACGACATGACTAAAAAACAGCTGTCCAAAAGATAATTACACTCTTCTATGATATTTACATCGACCAAGTGTTTAAAATCCACCAACGTGACTAAATCATCACATTTTTAAATGTTCAGGAGAAAATTCCAGGACCACGGAGCTGCGTAACTAAAACTATTTCTACCATGACCTGTTCTAATTCTTGGTACTGTTAAAAGCAAATGAGAATGGGACCGTAATTAATATTTATTTACTGATCTGAAGAAAAAAGAACAGAGATAAAGTGGCATTTTACCCAATATGGTCTTATAAATCAGTGTATACCAGTGTTTAAGCCCACGCAAGGTCAATGACGACCAGCAAAAGGCGCTGTAGAGATCACAATGATGTATTAGACGTTTAGACGAGGGCCACATGATATACTGAATCAAGTGCTGTCAGGGTAGTTGTTGAGGCCTGCATATATAGAACATCACTCAAATCTAAAGCCGCCAGTAATGTACAGTTAAAGTCCAACACTTTGGTTGGAGTCATTAAAACTCGTTTAAGTCATTTTTCCAACAATTGTTTACAGACAGATTATTTCACTTGTAATTCACTGTATCACAATTCCAGTGGGTCAGAAGTTTACATACACCAAGTTGACTGTGCTTTTAAACAGCTTGGAAAATTCCCGAAAATTATGTCATGGCTTTAGATGCGTCTGATGATGCGGCTAATTGACATCATTTGAGTCAATTGGAGGTGTACCTGTGGATGTATTTCAAGGCCTACCTTCAAACTCTGTGCCTCTTTGCTTGACCACATGGGAAAATCAAAAGAAATCAGCCAAGACCTCAGAAAAAAATTGTTGACCTCCACAAGTCTGTTTAATCCTTGGGAGCAATTTCCAAACACCTGAAGGTACCATGTTCATCTGTACAAACAATAGTACGCAAGTATAAACATCATGGGACCAAGCAGCTGTCATACCGCTCAGGAAGGAGATGCGTTCTGTCTCCTAGAGATGAACGTATTTTGGTGCTAAAAGTGCAAATCAATCCCAGAACAACAGCAAAGGACCTTGTGAAGATGCTGGAGGAAACGGGTACAAAAGTATCTCTATCTGCAGTAAAAATGAGTTCTATATCGACATAACCTGAAAGGCTGCTGAGCAAGGAAGAAGACACTGCTCCAAAACCACCATAAAAAAGCCAGACTACGGTTTGCAACTGCACATGGGGACAAAGATCGTACTTTTTGGAGAAATGTTCTCTGGTCTGATGAAACAACAATAGAACTGTTTGGCCATAATGACCATCTTTATGTTTGGAGGAAAAAGGGGGAGGCTTGCAAGCCGAAGAACACCATCCCAACCGTGAAGCACAGGGGTTGCAGCATCATGTTATGGGAGTGTTTTTCTACAGGAGGGACTGGTGCACTTCACAAATTAGATGGTATTGAGGACGGAAAATTACGTGGATATATTGAAGCAACATCTCAAGACATTAGTCAGGAAGTTAAAGCTTGGTCGCACATTGGTCACCAAATGGACAATGACCCCAAGCATACTTCCAAAGTTGTGGCAAAATGGCTTAAGGACAACAAAGTCAAGGTATTGGAGTGGAGTGGAGATCACAAAGCCCTGACCTCAATCCAATAGAAAATTGTGGGCAGAACTGAAAAAGCGTGTGTGGGCCTACAAACCTGACTCAGTTACAACAGTTCTATCAGGAGGAATGGGCCAAAATGCACCCAATTTATTGTGGGAAGCGTGTGGAAGGCTATCCGAAACGTTTGACTCAAGTTAAACTATTTAAAGGCAATGCTAGCAAATACTAATTGAGTGTATTTAAACTTCTGACCCACTGGGAATGTGATGAAAGAAATAAAAGCTGAAAGAAATTGTTCTCTCTACTATTACTCTGACATTTCACATTCTTAAAATAAAGTGTTGATCCTAACTAACCTAAGACAGGGAATTTGTACTAGGATTAACTGTCAGGAATTGTGAAAAACTGAGTTTGAATGTATTTGGCTAAGGTGTATGTAAACTTCCGACTTCAACTGTAAATCGTACCAGCACCTTCTTTCTTGGCCTCCAAAGAAAAACAGGCCTTATGCCGGTAATAAAAACCTATTTTCAGCTTGAGCTTCCTTATTAAGGTCTCCACATGAACAGTGAAGCTCAGCTTGTCATCCATCCACACTCCCAAATATTTGTAGTCTTTGACTTGCTCTATAGTATGTCCATCCAATGTGGCAATGACATGATTAATAACATGCCTGGCATTAGAAAATACCATGCATTTCTTTTTCCCGAATTCAGAACCAGCTTCAAATCCTAAAGATTCTGTGGTATGTTGTCAAATGGTCTTTGGGCATTTTCAAATGCTAAAGATAAACTACTACAACTTTAATAAAGAACAGTATCATCTGCATAAAAATGAACACCCATTGTCTCAATATGATCCCCAATGTTGTTGTTATACAAAATTAACATTTTGGTCCCAATATGGAACCTTGCGGAACACCTGAGCACACCTCTATGGACCCATATGGGTAATTTATAGATAGTTGCCTAGTAGCGAAGGATCTCCACCTTTCAGGAGAGGCTTTACAAAAGCAGAGGTAAAAAATATTAAGGGGAGCAATGATGTCTGCAGCTAAGTGTAGTAGGCGGGGGTCTAGATCATCAGAGCCAGGGGATTTCTCTCTATCAATTTCTTTCAGGGCTTTACGCACATCTGAAACAGAGAAGGGTGAGAAGGAAAACCTGGCGAAGGAGTGCACAGGGGTGTCAGGTAAATTCACAGGGGGCTCACTTAGACCTTTAAGCTTTTCAAATAACCTGCCTGCATCTAGAAAATGCTGATTTAAGGCTTTCAGAATAGAGGTTCTCTCAGTGTCTACCAACAATTGTTTAGGAAGCTGTATATCTTTTTTGCACTCCAAACCTTTCACTACTTGCCAAAATTTGGAGGGATTATTTAAATTATCTGAAGTAGATTTAAGGTAGTGGTCTGCTTTCAGTTTTCGGGTCATAGCCACACCCAGATTT